>NW_026294593.1:0-188169 GCF_007827085.1 Peromyscus californicus insignis | reverse complement strand
CTTCTTGTTTAAGTACATCATTTCAACAGCTGTTTATCAAAACACTTCCTGATGTGAAGGACTAGATCCAAAAAGGAAATCATCTCTGCATTCACAGAAGCAGGAATCTAATGCATCCAGCAATAAGATGAAAATACTGTATATAGAGACACTACCCAAGTGTTGCTAGAGCCTAAAGAATTTTGACAAGCAGAGACCTGGTAGGTTCCACAGAGCAGATGTCATTTTAACTGAACCACAGAGCATAAACAGAATTTTAAAGGGGAAAGAAAGTGATCTGCATTGAAGGAAGAGCACTGGCAAAAGCAGGCAGGATAATAAAGTATAAATCATTAGTCACCAAGTACTTTCATGTGGCCAGAGCAAGGAAGAGGGGGAAAGATCCAGGAGGAGGTAAGACTAAGAGAGCAGGCTGGAGGCACATCATGCAAGCCCCAGAAAGCTATGTTAACTCTACCATGCAGGCAAGTTCTTCACGGATAAATGACATGACCCCCAAAAAGTCACTAATAAAACTTCATAGAACCGTAAAGGGTAATGTTTGAAGTAGTAAAAATAAGGGAGTTGGGGGTGGAACAGAGTCAAAAAGTTACTAAAATCATCCACAGAAGATGGTCTGATTTCAGACCAAATTCAAGTTATATCAGTAGGAGTGGAACTCCCAATTATATAGAGGGTTATCAAAAGTTATAAGCATAAATGACATGCCCTATAGTTTTCTCAATCCAAAATAGAGACAAGTTGATACCACTAGTATGTTGAGCTACAAAAATACCTAAGCTGCCCAGTAAAATACTATCTAGTAGATACCACATATGAGTTTGGCCATATTTCAGATTTTATACTTCATAGAACATAAGTTTGATTTAAAAGGAGAAGAAAAAGAAAACTGGAGGAGGCAGGAAAATACCTTATTCACTTCAGTTGGGTCAGGGTCTTTGAAGGTAAGAAATTTAATCTCACAGGACTTGGTCAAAGGCTTATACATGCCCCATGGTTGTCCGTCCACAAGAGCCAAGATGGATTTCCTGCAGTACCACTCACTTAAATCTAGGAATACAAAATTGATTGGTGATCTAATCTAACAAAATCCAAAGTGAAAAGCTCCATGTTTAAGTGCTACATTCTGAGACAATGAAAATCAAAATTCTGCCAATTATTCTTGCAGAAATACTATCTATTATACATGACAAATTTCAAAAGAAAACATCACACACAGAGACATTATTAACCATTTACCCAAACCTTTAACAAAATTTATTAAAGCTAAGTGTCATCTTAAGTTAATTTGCCAGTTAATAAAATAATCCTCAAAGACCTATCATTAAATATTCAAAGAGAAACAACATGGACACATGGCTTGATTCATACACAAGTCAGAAGAAAAGGAAAATATATCTACACTCACATAAATCTGTTTAAATTATCCTTGAGTCTTGCTCCCAAACCACCTCTTTCTGCCATTATTCCATGACACAGACATTTCAAACTAAATAATGCAATTACCATTGTAAGAGTATAAATGTGAATTCACATGTAAACCAGTCACCTCTCATCTGTTCCATTGCCCTACCCTAAGAAATTCTAACCCTGATCACACATTTGACACATAATCACAAAAATGATCAAACTAGATTCTAACACATAAACTAGTACAAAAGTTCCATAACCAGGGTCTTAGGGGTCAAGATGAGGATGGCTCAGAAACTTCATCTCTGCAGACGGTATGTATAGAGAGAGCTCCATTCCGGCCTTAGGTTTGTCTTACCCTCCTCTGGAATCTCCTACTGTCTACCACAGCACAGGCTAAGAAACTGCAGTCAGTTGAGGGTTTGTTACATATGTCGCTGCTATTTGGGTCAGATTTTCATGTCTGATTCTTTAGTTAAACTCCCTCCTTTTTTAAAAAAAAAAAAAAAAAAGGTTATTTATTTTCTTTGTCTGTCTGTATGTGCACGTGCCCACAGAAGCCAGGAGAGGGTGTCAGGTCTATTAGAACCGGAGTTACAGGCACTTGGGAGCTGCCTGATGTAGATAAGTGCTAGGAACAGAACCCGGGTCCTCAGTGAAAACAGCAAGAGCTCTTTTCATTGCCTGGCTATCTCTCCAGCCTCCTCTCCCTCTTGATAGGACTCCTGCATATACACCACTCCTACTGTATGCAAAAGACTAAAATAGTATAAGGTGGTAGTTTTCAAACTCTGCTCTAGGAATCCAGGTCCCCTAACACAACATTAACCAACATTAACAAGTTAAGCTCACACATCCACATCCACATGTATATGATATGTGTGTGTGTGTATAATATATATGTACTCAATGTGTGTGTCTGTGTGTCTGTGTAGTGGGTGGTAGATGTGAACCTGCTGGGGTGGGGGATACATGCTGAGGCCAGAAGAGAACATCAGTTATCAGGTGTCCTGCTCTATCACTCTCTACCTTATTCCCATCAGACAGTGTCGGTCACAGGACCTGAAGCTAGGCTGGTGATCAGCAAACCCCCAACGATCCTCCCCTCTCTGCTCCAACACCCCCAACAGTGCAAGGGGTTACAAGTAGGTGCAGTCACACTCGGCTTTTTTCATGGGTACTGGAGATTTGAACTCAGATCCTCATGCTGTCACAGCATCTTAATTACAGAAGTTTGATTGCTGTGATAAAGCACCATGACCACAAGCATGGTCATGGAGGAGGAAAGTTTATTTCGTTCATACTTCCACATCATGACCCACCATCTAAGGAGGAGTTGATGCAGAGGCCATGGAGTAGTACTGCTTAATGGCCTGCTTCCATGGCTTGCTCAGCCTACCTTACGCACCCAGGACCACCAGCCCAGGGATAGCACCACCCACAATGGACTGGGCCCTCCCACATCAATCACTAATTAAGAAAACTCTATACCGAGTTGGCCACAGGCCAATCTGGTGGGGACATTTTCTCAGCTGAAGTTCATTCTTCCCCTAGGACTCTAGCTTCTGTCAAGTTGACAAAAAGCTAGACGGCACACACAGCTGGTGTTCTTACTAAGCCATCTCTGCAGCCCAGCTTCTCTATCTTACATTCTGGACGTCCTAAAACTACCACCTTAAGAAAGGCACCTCAAAAGCTAGGCATGGTGGCGCACACCTTTAATCCCAGCACTCAGGAGGCAGGGGTAAGCCGATCTCTGAGAGTCTGAGGTCAACTGGTCTACATAGCTAGTTCCAGGCCAGCTATACTGTAAGACTCTGTCTCATGGGGAAACAAAGAAAAAAATAAGTAAACAAACAAAAAACAGAAAGTCAAGCAAGACATAAAACTACAAAATGTCTGACTTCACTATTGTGAATATCCTAATCCAAACATATGTCACAAGTAAGCTGAAAAATCACCAACAGATATAGAATAATAGAGAAAGCATGGATGGGTGGATGACAGATTGGTGACTGACAGGCACATAGATAATAAATACTCATAGAGAGAGGTTCTCTTAAGTGTCTTCAATGTTCAGTACCATTCAGTAGTATTAACAGTACTATTTTATCAGAGTGTAACACACACTCAAAAAATAATACTCCAAAGAGTATACTTACTTTCGTTGGCATCCATTCATCCAGTCTCTTATCCAAAATGACATCGTAGCAGAAGGCCCCAGCAATTACTGTAAATCCAACAGCAAGGAAAAAGAAAAAGGAACGCAAAATCTGTTAGGGCAAGAAGTTTCTCATCTACAGCAATTGATTAGTTAGGTCATAGAAGGCAATCGCCCCAAACTCTACAAATTGTAAAACTATTTTCATACCCCAGGTGCATGCTAGGGCATCATAAAACTCCCCCTATCAAAAACACCAGTTCATCTTTTGTCAATCATCATTTTTTCTAAACATTCACACTTTCTTCAGGAATATTATACTATAGGGATCTCAAATGGATGCTGGATACAAAACTACAAAGGGATAACACTTAAGTAGATGTATGACTAAACACACAGGAAATGCCCAGTTTCTTCATAATAGCTTAAATATCTTCATTTTTTTATTTTTTGTTCTTAGAACAAAAATCATTCTCTGAGCTTCTTTCATGTATTTTGGCACACACACACACACACACACACACACACATACACAAACACACATACACATATATATTAGTTTCATCACACATTGCTGCTATACACAATGATGAGAAATTCTGATTTTAACATGGTTAGATTCTTATCCTTACACCTCATCTATGTGGTACCCCTCTGGCCATGTTTCTGAAGAATGGAACCACCCTTAAGCACAGTTCTTCTCAGCAGCCTACTCATCTTTCCATTTCCTCACCCTCCCACAAATTCAATTCAGAAACAGTCTTTAAAAAAAAAAAAAGAAAGAAAGAAAAAAAAGAACACTATGACAGTGTAATTCTTTAACATTTATATTCAAGAGTCACTAATTTTGTGTTAATTACTGATATCATATTACTTCACATTTCATCCTAACAGAGTAATTTTATTACCTACAATACATGAAGCACGTGCACAGTCTTTACACTAGATAAAATCAGAAATAAACTCTGTACATAATCAAAAATAAATACCAAAATATTCACAGATCTTAAAAGTATAAATAGTGATGTATATATTACCAGGAACTTCTGGTGCTCTGACCAAGCTGACCACATAATCATCTTTGAATGCCCTTTCTACTACACAGCCCATCATCATGGCACAGGAACGCCAATAAGCCTAAAGAAAGAAACATACACATAAATGTAACACACTAAGATTCACTCAAGTTTCTACATTATTAAAACTGAAATCAACTCTTGGCTTAGCACATATTTTTCCAATACCTGTCCATTCATCCAGAGCAATTATGCCATTAATACAATCAAAATCTATTGTGCTTTTGCCAAAATACCTAGGTTCACATCCAGACTTTACCGCTTTGTAACTAGTAGCCTTAGTCAAGTTGTGGATGCTCTCTTTATCATTTGTTCATGGCAAATAGGAAGAAATGTACCTACTCTCTAGAGTTTATATGAGACAAAATGAACACCTATAAATTACTTAAACCAGTACCTCACGCATAATAGACACTCAGTGTTACTACTACTAAAGCTTCTATCATCTTCTTGTTTAAGTACATCATTTCAACAGCTGTTTATCAAACACTTCCTGATGTGAAGGACTAGATCCAAAAAGGAAATCATCTCTGCATTCACAGAAGCAGGAATCTAATGCATCCAGCAATAAGATGAAAATACTGTATATAGAGACACTACCCAAGTGTTGCTAGAGCCTAAAGAATTTTGACAAGCAGAGACCTGGTAGGTTCCACAGAGCAGATGTCATTTTAACTGAACCACAGAGCATAAACAGAATTTTAAAGGGGAAAGAAAGTGATCTGCATTGAAGGAAGAGCACTGGCAAAAGCAGGCAGGATAATAAAGTATAAATCATTAGTCACCAAGTACTTTCATGTGGCCAGAGCAAGGAAGAGGGGGAAAGATCCAGGAGGAGGTAAGACTAAGAGAGCAGGCTGGAGGCACATCATGCAAGCCCCAGAAAGCTATGTTAACTCTACCATGCAGGCAAGTTCTTCACGGATAAATGACATGACCCCCAAAAAGTCACTAATAAAACTTCATAGAACCGTAAAGGGTAATGTTTGAAGTAGTAAAAATAAGGGAGTTGGGGGTGGAACAGAGTCAAAAAGTTACTAAAATCATCCACAGAAGATGGTCTGATTTCAGACCAAATTCAAGTTATATCAGTAGGAGTGGAATTCCCAATTATATAGAGGGTTATCAAAAGTTATAAGCATAAATGACATGCCCTATAGTTTTCTCAATCCAAAATAGAGACAAGTTGATACCACTAGTATGTTGAGCTACAAAAATACCTAAGCTGCCCAGTAAAATACTATCTAGTAGATACCACATATGAGTTTGGCCATATTTTCAGATTTTATACTTCATAGAACATAAGTTTGATTTAAAAGGAGAAGAAAAAGAAAACTGGAGGAGGCAGGAAAATACCTTATTCACTTCAGTTGGGTCAGGGTCTTTGAAGGTAAGAAATTTAATCTCACAGGACTTGGTCAAAGGCTTATACATGCCCCATGGTTGTCCGTCCACAAGAGCCAAGATGGATTTCCTGCAGTACCACTCACTTAAATCTAGGAATACAAAATTGATTGGTGATCTAAATCTAACAAAATCCAAAGTGAAAAGCTCCATGTTTAAGTGCTACATTCTGAGACAATGAAAATCAAAATTCTGCCAATTATTCTTGCAGAAATACTATCTATTATACATGACAAATTTCAAAAGAAAACATCAACACACAGAGACATTATTAACCATTTACCCAAACCTTTAACAAAATTTATTAAAGCTAAGTGTCATCTTAAGTTAATTTGCCAGTTAATAAAATAATCCTCAAAGACCTATCATTAAATATTCAAAGAGAAACAACATGGACACATGGCTTGATTCATACACAAGTCAGAAGAAAAGGAAAATATATCTACACTCACATAAATCTGTTTAAATTATCCTTGAGTCTTGCTCCCAAACCACCTCTTTCTGCCATTATTCCATGACACAGACATTTCAAACTAAATAATGCAATTACCATTGTAAGAGTATAAATGTGAATTCACATGTAAACCAGTCACCTCTCATCTGTTCCATTGCCCTACCCTAAGAAATTCTAACCCTGATCACACATTTGACACATAATCACAAAAATGATCAAACTAGATTCTAACACATAAACTAGTACAAAAGTTCCATAACCAGGGTCTTAGGGGTCAAGATGAGGATGGCTCAGAAACTTCATCTCTGCAGACGGTATGTATAGAGAGAGCTCCATTCCGGCCTTAGGTTTGTCTTACCCTCCTCTGGAATCTCCTACTGTCTACCACAGCACAGGCTAAGAAACTGCAGTCAGTTGAGGGTTTGTTACATATGTCGCTGCTATTTGGGTCAGATTTTCATGTCTGATTCTTTAGTTAAACTCCCTCCTTTTTTAAAAAAAAAAAAAAAAAAAGGTTATTTATTTTCTTTGTCTGTCTGTATGTGCACGTGCCCACAGAAGCCAGGAGAGGGTGTCAGGTCTATTAGAACCGGAGTTACAGGCACTTGGGAGCTGCCTGATGTAGATAAGTGCTAGGAACAGAACCCGGGTCCTCAGTGAAAACAGCAAGAGCTCTTTTCATTGCCTGGCTATCTCTCCAGCCTCCTCTCCCTCTTGATAGGACTCCTGCATATACACCACTCCTACTGTATGCAAAAGACTAAAATAGTATAAGGTGGTAGTTTTCAAACTCTGCTCTAGGAATCCAGGTCCCCTAACACAACATTAACCAACATTAACAAGTTAAGCTCACACATCCACATCCACATGTATATGATATGTGTGTGTGTGTATAATATATATGTACTCAATGTGTGTGTCTGTGTGTCTGTGTAGTGGGTGGTAGATGTGAACCTGCTGGGGTGGGGGATACATGCTGAGGCCAGAAGAGAACATCAGTTATCAGGTGTCCTGCTCTATCACTCTCTACCTTATTCCCATCAGACAGTGTCGGTCACAGGACCTGAAGCTAGGCTGGTGATCAGCAAACCCCCAACGATCCTCCCCTCTCTGCTCCAACACCCCCAACAGTGCAAGGGGTTACAAGTAGGTGCAGTCACACTCGGCTTTTTTCATGGGTACTGGAGATTTGAACTCAGATCCTCATGCTGTCACAGCATCTTAATTACAGAAGTTTGATTGCTGTGATAAAACACCATGACCACAAGCATGGTCATGGAGGAGGAAAGTTTATTTCGTTCATACTTCCACATCATGACCCACCATCTAAGGAGGAGTTGATGCAGAGGCCATGGAGTAGTACTGCTTAATGGCCTGCTTCCATGGCTTGCTCAGCCTACCTTACGCACCCAGGACCACCAGCCCAGGGATAGCACCACCCACAATGGACTGGGCCCTCCCACATCAATCACTAATTAAGAAAACTCTATACCGAGTTGGCCACAGGCCAATCTGGTGGGGACATTTTCTCAGCTGAAGTTCATTCTTCCCCTAGGACAGTAGCTTCTGTCAAGTTGACAAAAAGCTAGACGGCACACACAGCTGGTGTTCTTACTAAGCCATCTCTGCAGCCCAGCTTCTCTATCTTACATTCTGGACGTCCTAAAACTACCACCTTAAGAAAGGCACCTCAAAAGCTAGGCATGGTGGCGCACACCTTTAATCCCAGCACTCAGGAGGCAGGGGTAAGCCGATCTCTGAGAGTCTGAGGTCAACTGGTCTACATAGCTAGTTCCAGGCCAGCTATACTGTAAGACTCTGTCTCATGGGGAAACAAAGAAAAAAATAAGTAAACAAACAAAAAACAGAAAGTCAAGCAAGACATAAAACTACAAAATGTCTGACTTCACTATTGTGAATATCCTAATCCAAACATATGTCACAAGTAAGCTGAAAAATCACCAACAGATATAGAATAATAGAGAAAGCATGGATGGGCGGATGACAGATTGGTGACTGACAGGCACATAGATAATAAAGTCTGACCTGGTAGATGGCTACTTCCATGCTGTGGTTCTAGACTTTTTTTTTTTTTTTTTTTTTTGGTTTTTGGAGACAGGGTTTCTCTGTGTAGCTTTGCGCCTTTCCTGGTACTCGCTTTGGAGACCATGCTGGCCTGGAACTCACAGAGATCCGCCTGGCTCTGCCTCCAGAGTGCTGGGATTAAAGGCGTGCGCCACCACCGCCTGTCGGTTCTAGACTTTTATTCCAAGCATTTGGAAATGTTAGGGGCATAAAATAGCACCTGCTACTGCAGTAAAGGAGATTATCAACTAGTTGAGACCAGTTAGGAACATCATTTGGACCTGCTGGACTACTTTTTTGGCAATATAATAGAGAGGGGACAGCCAACATTCTCAGAAGCTTAAATCCTTTCCTGAGAAAAGAGGATTCTCAGAACCCCTCAGAACTCTGGGGAAGGGATTCTCAGACTTCTTCCAGCAGAACTCAGGTATCAGCACCTTAAACATTTAAGTGATTCTAGTAGACAGTAGTATATAATACCCATTTATCGCTTGTAAAGGTTTTTTTTCCTGTAAATTCATTTATAATTTACTTTTGTTAGGTTCTATGACAGAAGTCACTATGTTTTGTAGTTTACTACACTAACCTTTAATTAG
The DNA here is from genome assembly GCF_007827085.1 of Peromyscus californicus insignis. Lineage (NCBI taxonomy): Eukaryota > Metazoa > Chordata > Mammalia > Rodentia > Cricetidae > Peromyscus > Peromyscus californicus. Next base: position 178,983 of record NW_026294593.1, on the reverse strand, counting down.
GGAACAAATATCATGTCCTATCCTCATCTGTAATTTACAGAGAAAAATCTTTAAAATTGGAATAAAATAATGTCATCCTGTCAAATGATAAAAAGGACTTTGTCTCTAAATGAAAAGGATCTCTCTCTCTCTCTCTCTCTCTCTCTCTCTCTCTCTCTCTCTCTCTCTCTCTCTCTCTCTCTCTTTCAGTTACCCTCATCAGCTCCCCAAGTCTCCATTCACTTCTGTCCTGTGGTAGGTTTCCCACCTCAGTGTTGGGCCACACTGCTCTGTTGCCCTGGCGCTATTGGACGAGCAGCAAGAGCGCCCTAGCACATGCCTAACAAGCTCCATTCCTCTTGCTATAACTTCAGTCCAATTTCTTTATTGTCAGCAAAGGTCAAGCTTCTTGGCTTCCAGCTTTTACTTAATTATCCATAAAATTAGATTTAGTTACATATAGACTAACTGTAACTCTAAGAACCTTATAGTTTGATATTGTTAAGATTTATATGTTTTTATATATGAAGTAGCACATTATATTTAGGAATTTTTTTCTTTCTTTTCTAGAATTTCAAGCACACAAAATCCTTTATAATTTAGCCGGGCAGTGGTGGCGCACGCCTTTAATCCCAGCACTCGGGAGGCAGAGCCAGGCGGATCTCTGTGAGTTCGAAGCCAGCCTGGGCTACAGCGTGAGCTCCAGGAAAGGCACCAAAACTACACAGAGAAACCCTGTCTCAGTCTGTGATGTTGTCCTTTTGTATGCTGCCAACTCACTTGCTCTCATGTTATTTGCATCCTCGTTTATATATACTTGAGCTATTTGCTAATTGTCCATTTTGTAATTTCCTGAACTTATCTTTGCTGCTGATATTTTTCTGCATTATCTTTTAAATTTTTCTGACATGAAAATTATAACAGTCAGTGAAGGGTATGGGATTTATAATGGACAAGTCATAAAACCTTTTAATAAAAATTTCATCTTTGAATCATAAAAAAAAAGAAAAAAAATCCTTTATAATTTAAAAGAATTCCACTTTCAAGATGCACCAAAACCACAGTTGTCACACAAGTTATTAAAATATTATGAGCCTCTCTGGCCCCCAGCCATGGCTGACCCTAGCCCGAACACCGTTTGGTTCCCAGCATTTCACGATTCTACTTCCCTGTTTGATAAAACCTAAGAAAAACCAGGTTTGCGCCCCCGGGAAATATGCTTAAAAAGAAGGGGGGATTCAGTCTTTTAAATGTCATATTTTGGTGGTCTCTCTCTCTCAATCGGATTCCCGAAAGGGAGAAAAGATTTGTACATCTTTGTGTGAGAGAGAAAGCAGCTGGTCAGCCATGTCCTCTGGCTCGCATCTAGGCCAAGGAGTCTCAATTGTGGGGTAAAGCCCCCCACCCCAAGGGGCGATGACCCCCAGATCTCTGCTTCAGGGATCAGAAGATGTCCTCCACCAGGGTGGGGGCAGGGAGGGGTGCCCGCAGTGGAAACTGGAGATGAATTCCTGCCCTGCAGGACAGGGAGGGGCCGTGGGGGTGCAGAAAGAAAGAAAAGGCCAGAGGTCAAGCCTGGGGAGGACCCATGGTGCCAGGAGGTGGGCTTCGGGGCGCCCCGAAAGAGGGGTGCTGTGGGGGCATCGTGTAAAGAGGGGCTCGCTCCCTTTGGGCACGCCCTGGTACCCCGGAACCCGAGTGGGGGAGGGGGAGGCGGCGGCCTGTGGGCCCCCGAACCTCCAGTGTCGCGCGCAGACCACTAACCTCTCAGTGCGGGGCTCATCTTGCGTGTCCCCCGACCCTTTCCCGTCCAAGCACAGGGGTCTCCCAGCTCCCACCACCAGAATAATAGCATTCTTGGCCTGCCTAGGCCGGCTTCTCCCCTCCCCTCCCTTTCTTCTTTCCTCCCAGCTTGGCCAGTTCAGCATTGGTTTCCTGCACCGCCCACGCACCCCCTCCGCCCCCCGCAAGCCCTCGGAGCACGCTGGGATCTGGCGCCCCCTCTTCGGAACAGACTGCATAAGGCCAGCGGTCCGGGCTCTCGGCACACGCGTTTCCAACTTCAGTTGGTATGTGTCGAAGAAGAAGGAGAAGAGTCCCGACTCCGACCCGAGGAAGCCAGCCACCGGAGAAGGTCCGCCGAGCGTCGCCGAGGTCCGCTGCGCGGTCACCAGTGGACCTTCGCCCAGCCAGGTGTGAGACCCCGTCGCCCTTCCTGTCTTCGCAGAGGAGTCCTCGCGTGGTGAGTATGAGGGACAGGAGGAGGCGCCGACGACGAGGGGCCCAGGGTCCTGGGCTTCCTCCCCAGAGTGAAGCAACACCTGGGAGGTCCCCTCCTGCCACCATGGCTGCGGCGGGTGGTTCCGACTGCCTGCCCCCTCCTCCTCCTCCCCCCAACGACAACGACAACAGGCCCAGCAGCCCTGTGCCCATCCTCGGTCCCATCCACGAACAGCACACGGGAGACAACGGCAACCTCGGGGAGGACCAGCAGTGGGAGGACCACCGCCCCCAGTACCACGTGGACAGGCTCCCGTCGGCCAACAACAGACTCCGCTACCTGCTCCAAGAGGAAGAGGGACTTGAGCCGGAGCAAGGTCAGATCCAGGTGCCTGAAGAAGGCGAAGAGGAGGAAGAGCTCCAGGGCGCTACAGCCACTCCCACTCCAGCACTGCTCTTCGGCGACGACTGCCTTGAAGACCTCCCCTTCCAGTTCGATGGCAACGCCGAAATGCTGAAAGAGTTCCTATCCCAGTGCCGGGCCTTCCTGGCAAAGGGCACCAGAGCTCTCGCCGATGATCGAGCCAGGGTGTGCTTCGTGACGAGCATGCTGATTGGCCGAGCCGCCCGCTGGGCTACTGCTAAACTGGACAGATACACTTACCTGATGCACAACTACGAGGCCTTTATGATGCACTTGAAGCTTGTCTTTGAAGACCCTCAGAGACGTGAAGCTGCCAAACGCCAGATCAAATGTCTGCGCCAAGGCCAGGACTCTGTTGCCAACTATGGCAACGAATTCCACATGCTTGCCCTGGAGCTGGATTGGAGTGAGCCTGCTCTAATCGACCAGTTCCTCGAAGGCCTCAGTGATGCCATGCATGAGGAGCTCGCCCACAAGAAGATCCCAGACAACCTGACTGACCTGATCAACCTTTGCATTTACATCGAGAGAAGAATGGCCCGTGATGCTGCTGCCGCCGCCGCCGCCGCCGCCGCCGCCGCTGCTCCCGTCGTCACTGCTCTCGCCGCTGCCGCCGCCGCCGCCGCCGACTCCGCCGCCACTGCCGCCGCCGCCGCTGCCGCCACTGCCGCCGCTGTTCCCGCCGCCTCTGCTCTCGCCGCTAACGCTGCCACCGCCGCCGCCGCCGCCGCCGCTGCCGCCGCTGCCGCCGCCGCCACCACCGCCGCCGCTGCTCCCGTCGCTGCTCCCGTCGCTGCTGCCGCCGCCGCCGCCGCCGCCGCTGCCGCTGAAGATGAAGATGATGACGACAACCAGGCCCGAGGTGGCCCCCCCCCCGGGCCGTGGTGATGTCTCAGACCCACCAGACGGATCCCACTGAGCCGGTGGGCAGTGCTCGCATGCGCCTGACCAAGGAAGAAAAAGAGAGACGGTTTAAACTGAACTTATGCCTGTATTGCGGCTGCGGAGGCCACTACGCGGATAACTGTCCTGCGAAGGCTGTGACTACTCACTTTCAAGTGATGCTCCAGATCCATATCCCGGGCAGACACACTCTGTTTGTCCGGGCTATGATTGATTCTGGAGCATCAGGAAACTTCATCGATCAAGACTACGTCATCCACCATGGGATTCCTCTAAGAATCAAAGAATGGCCAATCATGGTGGAAGCGATTGATGGGCATCCTATAGCCTCGGGCCCAATTGTTCTGGAAACGCACCACCTGATTGTTGACCTGGGTGACCACCGAGAAATACTGTCTTTTGATGTGACTCAGTCTCCGTTCTTTCCGATTGTCCTGGGAGTTCGTTGGCTGAGCACCCACGACCCTCACATCACCTGCAGCACTCACTCCATTGTCTTCAACTCGGACTACTGCCGATTTCGATGTCGGATGTACTCTCAGATACCTCCTGCTGTGCTGTTACCAGTAATATACCCACCACATCCACCATTCTTCTACCACACGGATGGATACAGAGTTTTCCACGTCCTCTACCCTGTGAGGTATTACGATGTCCATAATGTGTACACGCCTGTGGATGAGCATGTCTACCCTGGTCACCGGCTGGTTGACCCTCACATAGAGATGATCCCTGGAGCACACAGCATTCCCAGCGGACATGTGTACTCATTGTCTGAATCTGAAATGGCTGCCCTGCGAGAATTCGTGGACGAGGACGACGCAGCGCAACACGACGGCATGATCCAAAATCAGTACCATCGCCTGGCTCTTCCAAACCTGGGAGACCAGGCACACCTGGCAAGCTACGGTGAATTTGTCCCTCAGATTCCTGGATACCACCCGATTCCTGCCTATGCTACCCTTGCAGGTCATCACGTGACATTTGCATGGTACCCAGTGGGGCGAGATATACACGGAAGAATGATCCTCATACCTGATGTGATCACCTGGTGCCCACATTGGCACCACCATCATATTCATCCGGTACCTCAGTATCCGCCCCCGCAGCCCCCGCAGCCCCCGCCGCCGCCGCCACCTCCACCACCTCCATCCTACAGTCCCTTGTAAATACCTGTCGTCGTGTGTCCTCTGGAGTGTCTCTGCTCTCAACTTCATCCTGTGCAGCTTCTCAGTGACTGTGTGCTGCTGGATCTTCAGGCCACCTGAGGCACAAAGAAAGGCACACAGGGCTGACACAGGACAAACTGATTTCTTACAGAGGGGGAGAAGAAGAGGAGGAGGAAGAGGAGCAGGACACGACTTGCCCATACCCTAGAGCGCCTTATGAAGGAAGCCGAACTTTCTGGTGCAGTACGGAAAGGCTTCCGTGATTATCCTGCTGCACCCACTGGAACTTGACCTTTGAACTATTTGTCTTAACTCTTTGTGTTTGATTTTCTACCACTGCCATTAACCCTGCTGCAGGACCTGTCACCCCCCCTGCCTGCTGAGACTCCATTTTGCTTCCATGCAAGGAGATGAAAGAGGCAGGCCTGAAGGAGCGCATGTTTCAGCCCAGTCTCCAGGGGCAAACACAGCCTGAGCAGTGGGACACATTTTCCTTTTCTTCGTGGTGAAGTTCCCTTTTGCATCATCCTCTCACCCTTACCCCTGCTTGCATGCTTAGTTTAGTAGTTGTTTTTTTTTAAGAGTGTTACTCTCAAGTGTTGACTGTGCTTTCAGAATTTTCATTGAATTACAGTCTCAATTCTATCAGTTGGGCCTTTAAATTTCACAAAAAGATGATACACAGACTCCAAGAAGAAACCTAATTGGCTATTGATTCTTGTTCAATTGGATCAGAAAGCTTGTCAATCATTGTGTTTTACAGTAATTACTTTTAAATGGTGCATTTGTGCTTCTGATTTTTGTGAAGCATCACTTCAGTTTACCTCAGAACTCAGTTCCATCCTTCATCCATTTTAATTGATTTGATCTTCAAGCTGCAGAGTGCCTAGAAATGGGTCATCATCTGCAGCCATGGCATAGACACACGGACATTAGCCGCCAGTGCAAGCAAACGTCTGAAAGTTGACCTCGACAGTCAGGGAGAGCATGCTGGTGTGGGGTCACAGCTCCCACACAACATCCCTGACACACGTTGGAGTGTTTTTTGAAGCTTGCCAATGACTTTTCGGCAGTGTGTTCTATGCTCTATTCCAATATATACTATCTATAGAGGTTAGGCATTAAGGATAAGTAATCTTCAATTTACTCTATAATACTGAAATTTTGTTAAGTTTCCTTTTATTTTCTTAGGTTGTTAAGTTTCCTTTTATTTAGTTAAGTTGTTAAGTTTCCTTTTATTTTGCTTCTGTTGATCAAGTTTACAGTAATTGTTCCTTTTTTTTTCTTTTATTTGGCATTTCCAACAAAAATGCCTTTATTCATTTATTAGGAAGGAAAGATAAGTTGGAAAAGGAGGAGCATACAAATGGACAAAATTGACTAATTGGCTGTAGGCCCAAATTTTTATTTTTCATTGATTAATGATGAAGAGGATGTGAGCGTTCCTATTGCTGGTCATAAAGGTCATCATGATGGGTCAGTTTAGTTTGAACCAGGAGGCATTTGGCTGAGATACTGATTTGACATGGGCATCTGTATGGTGCAGTCCAGAGTTGTGTTTAAGTTTGCAGGTACCTCCTGGACTCCTGAACTGATCTGGCTGTCACACGTCATCGACATCCCGCATCCCACACAGTACCGAGATTGGCAACAGAGAGCACCCTGTTGGAGAGGCCTGAGAAGTCATGAAGGACCACCTGCGGAAGAGAAGAGTCTGCAGGAACCGTGCTACATATTCAGCTGGAGAGGGAACACGCATCTGATGGGAATGGACGCTTTTGATTGTTTCAGATTGTAGAACATTTCTGAGTTGGTTTTGAACATTGCATTGTTTTTCTTTTTCTTTTTTCTATAGACAGTTAAGTAATTGGGGATACATAATCATTAAGAATTTGGGGTTGGGAGGGACTATTAAGTAATTTTAGGTGGGTGGGTAAGTTAGGATAAGTTAGGATAGGATAAGTTAGGATAAGATAAGATAAGTTAAGATAAGATAAGATAAGTTAGGATAAGTTAGGATAAGATAAGATACAACAACAAGTGGACACGTGTACTTATTTGTCACTCTTACCCCTCCCTACAATTATACCTTTAAGATTCTACTCAGAGAGAACTACAGGGAAATCAACATTTATAAGTGAATTGGACATGGACAAAATTCTAGTGAAAGTTCAGAGCTGATTAATAAAGACCATAGGAATTAACTCCAGGGGTAGATTGTGAGTAACATCTTGAGAGGTACCAGATGATAGGTATCATTTGAGAAACTGTTGTTGGAATAAAACTTGTAATGCTGAATGATAAATATTCATGGAACTTGTAAGAATGTGATGAATAAAAGTGCTTGTTCTTTCCCTGTCAGTAGCCCTCCTCCCCTCCCCTCCCTAACCCACCCCTTCTTCTCTTCCCCCTCCCAATCCCACCCCTCACACAATATTACTGTCATCGCTTTACTATATTTCTCTGTATTGATGTTACAATAAAAAATTCAAAAGAGAAAATATTATAAAAATCTGCTTTGTCTTACATTTGCAAAAAGATGGATGAGGAGATGACATCATAACTTTTATGACCTCTAATTCACCTGAAATTGTTATTTTAAGCAGAGTTCTTGCCATCACCTAAAGTACAATCTGGTATCTTGTGTCTGAACTAAAGAGAAGGGAAATACCTGGTAATATTCAGTTTTGTGGAATGCAAATGAATGTCAATGAATGTTGAAAGACCCCCTGAGGAGATCTTCCCTCAGGAGAGACCCCAACCCCAAGGAACACGCCGAAACCACAGATCAGATGCAAACAGCAAGAGGGTTTATTACACAGGTACCTGGGCGACAAAGTCTCTCGGAAGACTTGCGCGCCCTCCTAGGGTAAGGGGGACTTTTTATAGGTTTCCAGGAGCAGAAGCGCGGTTACAGAAGCGAGAGGCATAGTTACAGGGTTCCCATTGGTGGATTCAATTGAGGTCAGGGTGAACTCTTAAACTTCTCGGGAATTTGATGTGTGTGTCTGACTTGGCCTTGTGGGTGTTTTCCCAGCCCAACTGTTTATTCCCCAAGGTCGGGTAGCTAACCACAGATGTCTTATTTTGACTCAACGGTTTTTCTCCCAAGGCTGGGTGGCTGATCACAGCTCTCTTTACCAAGGCCAGGTGGCCAGCCACAGTCATGACCTCCCTGTTTTCCCTGCCTTGCAGAATGGCGTTTCTTAGGCTGAGTAAAAGCTTGCTATAAGTGGGGTCTTTCAATGTCTAAGTTTAGAACTTTAATAGATCATACTGACTGCGAAGCTAATCCACGAGGCAAGTATACACACTGCAAGTGCTCTCCGTGCGAGAGTGGCTTATGTGTTCAGGAAGTACTCTGAAGGATGGAAACTCTGGTCTCAAAATTCCCACCAGAACCTTCTTCTTACCTCCAAATAATCCTTATTCCCGTGGTCCCTTGTCCCTTGTCTCTAATATATCCATCCGTCCGGGAAGCCCAGGGTTGGGTCTTCCGCCCAAGGATTTGCACTTTGTCTTTACTTTCACCTCTCAGAACCAAAAACAACACAAATGGAGCTGCTTGCTGCTATTTCCATCTCCTGAGACTCCTTTGGAGAGCTCAGGGACCTGGACATCAGAACGCACTACTAGAACCTACACAACTTCGTAGACACCTTTCTCGGCATGAGTGGTGATCTTCCATCTATCCCTAAAAACAATTCCGAGCTGGGCTAGTCCCCTCACTGCTGAAGATAAGGGGTTGCCAATCTGCTTCTAATGGAAACAGGACATGGGGGAGAGAAGCGTTTGCCCTATATATAAACTGTAAACAAATGAGCTCATTTTCACTCCCAGCTTGCTTGATACAGCAAAGGCACATGAGAAACCATGGCTGAAACGAGACAAGGGTCTAATGTTTTCTGAACTGTTTAACCACAAAGGCCAGCGGCTGGTGTCAGAATATGATATTCCCAGGGTTCAACAGTAAAACCAGTCCTGTTTGGACTGTTTGGGACTGGTTTACCCATACTGAAAACAAAATGTAACTAGGGATGTCTAGTTCTGGGTAATAGCATGAGAAGGTCATTTGTCAGCTTTAAACACGGTTAAATTGGCGTCAAAAGAGTTTGTTCTTTCTACCCAAAAAGCAAAGCAGATTCTTGGGATTCACTGAACAAACAGAGTAGGTGGTTACTGAGTCCCTGTCGTGATCAGGTCACTGGGGAGTTGCCCCAGTACTGCCATACTGCTCCCCTGTAACTGTGTGGCCTTCAATCCTTCTCAGTAGACTCCTTCCTAAAGGTCTCACTTCTGTAATATGCTCTGCTCTCAAGGTCAGAGTCACACTTAGTCGAGCCAGCAAACTCTACAAACAACAACACAGTAGATACTTTAACTCCCAGGCTTCCTGTTGCGACCACTCATTTCTGTCACACAATGAGAACAAGCAAGTAAGCGTGCCTCTGTTCCAAGAAAACACAACTCACAAAACCAGTGACAGAGGTGGGATTTGCCCACAGGGACAAATGACAAACAGACACCCGTGGTGTATAAGAAATCAGGGTAAATGTTGCCTATGCCCTGACTCTGAGACTTGCTTTGATAGGAAGAACGCTGTCCTTCTGCAGTGCCAAGTAGATATACAATCTCCAGGATGCCTCTTCAGGCCATACACCGCCATCACAAGATCAACTGCTTCAACTTCAATGACACAAATCCACAGTGTGAGAGGACAATTACGTAGTGCCTTAACTTCACTAATAGATGAAAAGCTTCCTGTCAACACACTGAAGCCTAGATTCCATTTATGCGATGTAAAAATTTAACAAAGTCTGTGCCAAATACCTATTATACATTATTAACTAAAATACTGTACACAGCTAAGCAGAGATCATTGAATAAAGAATACTTTCTTCTACACAAAGGCTGTAACTGCAAACACTAATCTTCTAGTTATGACGTCTGTCAGTGGTCACTGCCATCCAGACTTGTCCATTGGCTGTTTTTCTGAGACTTGAACACTAATAGTGTATCAAAATCCAGCATTTGGTTTTATTTTTCCACAGTGAACCTGTGACCTGGCTCTAGAAACTACGATCACAACCTTTGTTTTAGTATTGTTGCTATTGTAACTAGAAGCAACTTGTTTTTAGTCAGGGTGGGGTTAACTTAACTAAGTCGTGAGTGTTTATTTTTCAGTACAACTTTACAAAGAACTTCCTTCATTCTACAGCTCACCTTTTGATGAAAGTCCACATTTCAAAAACAGCTACAGGCAGCTAAACTTTCTAGTCCCATTCCACAGAGCAGAGGAAGTCACTCACCTTTTGTTCAGTAAAGACCAGGAAACCCCTCCCGCTTGCCACCTGCAGCTGTGGGGTAGCTCTTCAGCAGCCCAAGATGAGAAGCTGACTCATGGCTCAGCCTGGATACCTGCCAACCTCTAAAGTCAGAGGATAAAAAGGGAAAATGCTGATTGGATGCTTTACGTATGTATGTCAGAGGTGGGGATACGGGGGTGCAAACCTCACTTCTCAGAGGTTAGAGAGGAGCCTGCCGTTTTACAGTCGGCCACTTCTCAGGTTTGCAGCACTTCTGCTAAAGGAGCTGGGGTCTTTGTGAACACGTCCACCTGACTCACAGTTCATACTTTTTCTTCATTTTAATTCTCCAGTTCTTTATACTTTCTCTTCATCCTCAGTAACCTCTGGCTCACCCAGCCCTCTCTGGTCCCCAAACCTCTCTGTCTCCTTCCCATTCTGTCATGGTGGGACACATCTTCATCCACTCTGATTTCCAGATCTCTGATCCGGTATTTAAAATGTATCTTACAAAATCATCTCCAAGCATACTTCATTTTGACTGATTATCAGCCCGTCTCCTTTCCCGTTTCCTGCTGTAAGGCTGTTATGACCCTCGGTATTCTCCTTCCATTCTGTCCTGTTGTGTGCCCCGTACCCCACTCCTAAGCCTCTATTTCATGGACCCCATCTGCCTCCCTGGGCTCTCCTCACATCTCCTCCCACCTACATCAACACACTCAGCAGCTAGAAGCTAGAGTCCACACAAGAACTATGACACTTGTGTTTGTGCCTAATCCTTTCCAGTTCCATTCATTTTCTGGCAATTTCATTGTTCTTCACGACTGAATAAAATTCTGTTATAATTCTTGTTTTTAAATGCTGTTAGTCAACATTGTATGTAAATTCCAACCACACAGCCATCCCATCCCTAAATTTCTCCATCTTTAACTTCCTCATGGTGCCATTAAAACTGGAATCTCAGGCTTTCGTCATCCTCACCTTTTCTGGGGCCTTCTCTCAAGACCCTCTTTCAGTCACTTAACCTCTCCTGCTCCAAGGCATCCTTTCCTCACCCCGTCTGACAGCTTGCCTACATACTGTCACGTCTAATGACAACTCCCTTCTCTCTTCCCCTGGCTAAACACTTTTCACTCGTTCTTGATTTAATCAAGTCTACATTCCACAACTGGAATGAAAGGGCTCCTCCTGTCCCCTTACACATAAGCTCTCATTTTATAACCCACCTGATCAGCCACATGCGATTCTTCTTTAATTACATTATTATTCACTGATCAAACTGAACTGTTTGTCTTTACAATTTATTCTGCCCTTTTGAATACATGTATTTACAATACTTCCCTTGGAATACTAGTCCTCAGCACAAGCTATGGAAATTCTATCTACTCCTAACAGACAAGTCAAATTCAACTTGCTCGAGCACAGCCTTCTCATTTCCTAGCTGCAAGTTTCTTCTCTGAATTCCCAAGACATTTGATTCTTCTATTGTATTTATTCATTTCTGTGTTATAGCATAAGTAGGTATGGACATGTCTGACACCTCTACCAATCTGAAATCCCAAGAAAAGAGACTGACTCATGTTGTACAGGTCTTCATAAACCCCAAGGCACTGAATAGTATCTAACATGAAAACAGTTCCTAAAAATGCTGAATACTTGTGAAGCACAGAGAATGATTGAATGTAATCATCTACTTAGAATATTAATAAAACATTATATTCTGATACAACTCAGTTTGTGTTCTATGGATTATTACTACATGAATTAAGGATGGACAGAAATTAGTTTTCCCTTTTAGCAATTAGGTGTCCATATTCCCACAGTTCTTATTTTATGTATGTGAGTAGTTGTGAGTATTGTCTACATGTATGTCTGTTCACCACATACACCATGGCTAGTGCCATCAGACATCAGAAGAAGGAATCAGATCCCCTGGAACTGGAGTCCAGGATGGTTGTGAGCTGCCAAGTGAGCGCTGGGAATTAAACCTCAAATCCTCTGGAAAAGCAGCCAGTTGTCTTAAGCACTGAGGCATCTCTCCAGCCCTAGCCACACATTTCATACCTTTTTATTATCGCTTGTTTCTTGCTCAGGAAGACTTGGAACATTTTAGCAGTAATAACTGGTAAAGAAACCTAAGTGAACTCTCATGTTTGTTGTTGTTACCAATCATTATACATTCATTTTTAATGTGTCATAGTTTTACTTGACCAAATTCAAAGACACACTATAATGTCTTTTTACTTTCTACAAAGAACATGCTTTCAAAATAATGAACAGTATGTCAACAAAGGACCTATTTAGTTTAAAACTAAAGGCAGATACTTTCTAATACTCATTTTATGATCATTTTCTGCTTTTAATGTGCTACCTATAAATGTTCTTAGAGATATACAAAAATTGAGCATGTTTCCATGATCTGTAGTTGGATTTTTAAAGTAAACTACCGCTACTCAATTTCTTTTGTTTTTAGACAGGGTCTCAATATGTAACCCAGGCTGGCCTTGAACTCCCAATCTTCCTGTCTTCATTACTTAGTATGATTACAGAAACGTGCTATTATCCCCATTTTATTAATTTGTAAACTGACTTTTCCTTCTAGAAAGTATTTAACTACCGGTTGAATTTCCTAAGTAACTGAAGATGCAGAAACTTATCTTTCTAGATTTTAGGACAATACAGAGCAGAGGGAATAAAAGGTTTATTCATAAAGACATACTTATGTAACAGGGCTACAGGAATGTTCTGCTGCTCAGAGACTGAAGGGTTGTACTCTCTACTGAAAATGACGACTGCACTGTGTATGCCTACCCCTTAGTGCTATTTTGAGATTTCTAGTCCCCACTCCTGCATCCATGTAAGCTTAAGTGTGTAGGGATGTATTATTAGTGATGAGAATGAATGAGAAGAGACGGGCATAGAAACAGAGAATGACTTGGTCAGAAACCATCAAAGTTATGAGGAATCTTATTCTCCAATTTGCCCTCAAGGTTGTTAAAGGTTTAATAAACCCATATCCTGGCATGCCAGAGACACTGTCAGATATACGATGACGAGGCTATTTCCCTTTAAAAGGCTAACTTCCTGGAGCTCCACCTACAGTTGCTGAAACTTGGATGTAAAGTTCCTGATCGGCAACATATCCCCAGGAAGTAACTGCTGCCTCTTTTATGGCTGGGCCAACAACGTTCCATACAGTTACATCTTTGAGAACCTTTAGTTCCAAGCTACCTTCGCTCCTGAATCCATACATACCATAACCTGAAGGCAAAAATGAGTGGACAATGGTTAAGACACAACAGATATTTCTGTGCATATTAAGTTACAGAGTTTAGTAAGAAAGCCATGACAAGGATGTAGAACCACTGCTTCAAGAAGGTAAATATATGTCAGAGCACGCCTTTAATCTCAGCACTCGGGAGGCAGAGGCAGGCAGATCTATGTGAGTTTGAGGCCAGCCTTGTCTACAAAGTGAGATCCAGGACAGCCAGGGTTACACAAAGAAACTGTGTCCCCCACCCAAAAGGCAAATACAACATCCTTCCCTTCACAGCACACATTCCCTTAGGTGATGGGCTCCACTATTAGAGGACAGCACTGTACACTGGCAAGAGTCTAGCAGGGAAAAGGCAATTTTATCCAACTTATCCAAAATCTCCATCTGCTTCATTCTAAGAAAATGAAACGATTTAGAAACAACCCAGAGACAAGTCAATGCCAGACACATACTCCACATCACCAAAGAATTTAAAGGACATTTGATAACTGGGAAATGAATGTTTATTTGAATTTTTTTTAATTAGTTGTACAACTAATTCATGACAAATTACCAGATGAATTTTATAATATTCTTCAGGACTGGGGTTTTTCGATGACTTCAAATTTGGGATCTAAAAAGAGGGAAAAGTTTCAGGCAACCCCACACAGGGTCTTCACTTTTATTTCTTCTTTAAGTTGGAGTTGTGCACAATTGTTTATGTACAATATCCTTATCTTACATCTCTGAATGTATGATGACATTCAGCCAACTCTTCCTCATGTAACATTTACCTCCCAGACACCAAAGATATACTGAGTGATTATCTAGTGCAGGTGATTACACAGGTACTCATAGACTTGATCATGTCTTGAATGCTCAAGATTATAGAAAATCTTCTGTCTTGGAGCTGAAGGCCATAAGGACAAGCAGCAGCCTTCAAGGGCTTCTGATGAAATGGTGTGCTTGTCAAAGCCTTCAGTTACTATGATGACATAAACCAGAGAAGCAGACAAAAGCATGGGAATCTTCAGATTAACAAAGAATAAAAAGCAATGAGGGGAAAGAAGAGAGTAATTGATGAGGAAAGCTATTGCCATTCCCTGGTGTCAGTAGGGGCTGAAGGGCATAAATGCAGGGAAGAAGAAAGGGCCCATTGGGAGAGGCAAGTGGTGTAACAAGACTTCATATCAGAGTATGTTTTCGAAAATGAGGATTCTGAGGCTGAGCAAAGGCTCCCATGGGCCTCTTAGATTGGTGAAGAGTCCCATTGCTGGAGTCATTTAAAACGAGACGTGAAGAAAGCAATTGAAAGTGAACTGCAGGGAACACTCCTTAGATATCTGTTGGGATGGACTTGATAATCTGATAGGTCTCTTCCTTCTCTGGATGCCTATGAACCACTGGTTCATTTGAAAGCATGATGATTAAAACTCTCAGGGAAGCAGAACTTGAGAATTTAATTGAAAATAATTTTTATATATGTGAAGCATGGTCTAGAAATTCATCGTATAGGGGGTGGGAGTGGTACACCCACACACAACCCAGAATAAGGTGAGCACCTAGCCTCAAATCCTTGCAGCATAAGATTTTTTACAACCATGATAAGCTGTTGTTGTTCCTAAACTGTAGTTTCAGATTATTTTTCTGACACTTGGATGATTATGTGTATTTGGTTTTTTTTTTCTAACTAAACAGTCTGTTCAGGACAATAGATCTCCTGGCTTACTCCAAAGCTCTAAACAAATATACTAAGTACCTGTGTTCTGAAAATACCTCCACTATGGTGTCTATCTGAGGCATGAAAATTACCCTCCTGATACTCCACACCAAGCCCGGATGACCATCCCAACTTTTCTACTGAAAATCTGAAGCACAAATGCAGCTGTTGTGGAGAAACACTAGGGGGTGGGGTGGGCGGGGACATTAGATAAACATTCAGTTTTCCTCCATCACTGACAGCCTCAGGGGGACGAGTCACATAAGTGCTCTACCTGTTAACAGGCCTTGATTCCTGTCCCATGGGGGTGAATCACATAAATGCTCTACCTGTTAACAGGCCTTGATTCCTGTCCCATGGGGGTGAATCACATAAGTGCTCTACCTGTTAACAGGCCTTGATTCCTGTCCCATGGAGACGAGTCACATAAATGCTCTACCTGTTAACAGGCCTTGATTCCTGTCCCATGGGGGTGAATCACATAAGTGCTCTACCTGTTAACAGGCCTTGATTCCTGTCCCATGGAGACGAGTCACATAAGTGCTCTACCTGTTAACAGGCCTTGATTCCTGTCCCATGGAGACGAGTCACATAAATGCTCTACCTGTTAACAGGCCTTGATTCCTGTCCCATGGGGGTGAATCACATAAGTGCTCTACCTGTTAACAGGCCTTGATTCCTGTCCCATGGAGACGAGTCACATAAATGCTCTACCTGTTAACAGGCCTTGATTCCTGTCCCATGGGGGTGAATCACATAAATGCTCTACCTGTTAACAGGCCTTGATTCCTGTCCCATGGAGACGAGTCACATAAGTGCTCTACCTGTTAACAGGCCTTGATTCCTGTCCCATGGGGGTGAATCACATAAATGCTCTACCTGTTAACAGGCCTTGATTCCTGTCCCATGGAGACGAGTCACATAAGTGCTCTACCTGTTAACAGGCCTTGATTCCTGTCCCATGGAGACGAGTCACATAAATGCTCTACCTGTTAACAGGCCTTGATTCCTGTCCCATGGAGACGAGTCACATAAGTGCTCTACCTGTTAACAGGCCTTGATTCCTGTCCCATGGAGACGAGTCACATAAATGCTCTACCTGTTAACAGGCCTTGATTCCTGTCCCATGGAGACGAGTCACATAAGTGCTCTACCTGTTAACAGGCCTTGATTCCTGTCCCATGGAGACGAGTCACATAAGTGCTCTACCTGTTAACAGGCCTTGATTCCTGTCCCATGGGGGTGAATCACATAAGTGCTCTACCTGTTAACAGGCCTTGATTCCTGTCCCATGGAGACGAGTCACATAAGTGCTCTACCTGTTAACAGGCCTTGATTCAGGGGATCATAATTAGCTAAACACATAACCAAATGATGACTTCATGAACCCCAGGACTCTTTATGAACCTGTTCATTTCCAAAGCTGTCTCTCCCTGTCCAGAAGCCAAGGTTCTGCCTACAGTAAGTCACAATGGAGGCCACTAATACAGGACAGATGAAGGAGAGCTTTGCTTGGGAGGAGGAGAACCATAGCACAGCAAAGTGCAGCCAGGAATGAATCTTCGGAAGCCTCAGCAGACTGCAGGTGACTGCTTGTCTCCTTGGTTTTCTCTAGTCCTGGATCTCTGTGTCAAGTGAAAGCTCCGGAGGCAGGACAGCTTCTTTAATATACTAGAAATGCCCCCCAGGAACCTCGATTCTCTATAAGGAAACACAATGGAGGAATGAACCACATGTTCAAACAGTGTTTTCTGGCATTTCTATGAAGAAAACTGTGACTCCAAGCATCTGAGTAGATTCATTTTCCTGATAGAACAACCCAAACCACAATGCAAAAGGCATTAAGTCCTATCATGTGACATTAAAAAAATACTTTCAGCCTACAATCAGCTGACAATGTGCCCAGGGTAACTTTATGACTATATCATCACAGTCTGCAATGAAATCACGGCAGAGCTGGAAATACAGTGCTTACTAACACAGCTTGGAGCTTAGCTGCTTCTATTGCAGTGAAAAATGGCAGCAGAGAAAACCTTACTTTCCTGGAAAAAACATTATCAAATAATAAAACAATTCAGGAGTCACTTTTACAAAGTAATAACAGGCCATACATAATTGATTGCCTTTAGTCTTTGTCTCTGCGTATTACAAATCACCATTACTAGCACTTTCCACAAACTTTATTCAGGATACAGGCTGTCCATTTGGCACTGCCAGAAATGATTTTTGCACCTTTACTGTGCACTTCACTATACTATTCTTCAGTTGCTTCCTGAGTAAAGTTCTTATATCTCCACAGTTCTTGCAGTGTGCTCATGAGCCATCCCCAACGGTTAGAGAAAAGTAACTTCCAGAGCTGAATTGATTTGGATTTATGATTTCACCTCAGGCTTGCAAGGAAATACAAACTACCCTGGGAGACAAAATTCACTCCTGTGAAGTCATGTCCTAACTCCCTCCATTAAGCCAAATATTGTGCTAAAAGCAGAGAAGATATATTTACATTATACCAACTCTTTGCCTTACCAAATAGTGATAGCTGTATCCATACGATATAAATAAATGATTCATTCCAAAACTATTTGTGCATCGCAAGGCTCATAGCATTGGTGACTGGAGGAGGAGGTTTGAGTATCACTTGAGAATTCTGACTTATGCCTCGACCACAGAAGGAAATTCATTCTCTCTCTCTCTCTCTCTCTCTCTCTCTCTCTCTCTCTCTCTCTGTGTGTGTGTGTGTGTGTGTGTGTGTGTGTGTGTGTGTGTGTGTGTCTGTCTTCACCTCACCCACACCCCCACTATACATTTGGATGAATCACATGTGTCTATTGATTCCTAGAAGTTACAAAAACATATCTTCAGACATGTTGTGAGCATAAAATAGACACAGATTTCAAAGACTGGCAAATAAAACGGTGTAAAGTACATCTCATTAATAGGTTTTAGAAGCTGGAGAGACAGCTTTGCTAGTGAGATGCCTGCTTTACAAGCATGAGGAACTGAGTTTGCATCTCAGAATCATTGAAAATTAAAATAGAAATGCTGGATGTAGCGGCACACACTTACAATCCCAGGATTGGGATGGCCCAGACAGGCAGACCCTTGGGCTCACTGGCCAGCCAGCCAATGAACTCCAGGTCAGTGAGAGACCTTGTCTCAAAAGAAAAACAAAAGCCAAAAACAAAGGTGTTCCGAAGGAATAATACTCAAGGTTGTATACTGTCCTCTACACACACACACACACACACACACACACACACACACACACACGCTTACCCAAATATACACATGCACACAATACAGTTTCCAAATATTGATTCCATGCTGTAATTATAGTATGTTAGATATATTAAATGTTATATTATGAAAGATATATTTGGTCTTCATCCAGTTTCTTGGACTCTTGTGACTCCTACAGTGTTTGTACTATCTGGAATTAATCTTTTGTTTTCTAATAAGTTGGCCAGTTCTGGGCAGCCCCTACATAACTGCAGAATGGGGTCTCTTTACCAAAACAATTAAGGGAAGATTAGATGTTAAAGACTTTCAGCCTCCATAGAGGAGGGGACAGAAGCTGAAGCTTCATTTGATCACCAAGAGCCAATGACCTGATCAATCAAACCCATATAAGCCCTCAGAAAATGCTAGAAAGGCAGGGTTCAGAGCTTCCAGATCACTGAACCCCTGAGGCTTCCTTGGTGGAGCTCACAGACAGGGTATCAAACTTCCCCTCTCCCTCTCTTTCCAGATCTTCCCCTGTGTCATGGCCGAGGCAGCTCTTCATCTGTATCATCTGCAATATCCTTTCTAATAGACAAGTAAGGTGATGGTCAAGAGAATCCCAGCGTATAGCTTGTGAGTCAGTAGGACAACACAAACAACCTGGGGCTTGTAGCTAGTACCAGACAGAAGTCAGTCTTGGGGGGTCTGGGATTTCAACCTGATGTCACCTCCAGATAGCTAGTGTCAGGTCAATTTGAATTCTAGAACAACCAAGGTCTTCTCTTGTCTTTTTTACTGTCCTCATTGTTGAGACAAAATCCCCAATGAGAAGCAATGTGAAGAAGGATTTACTTACGCTTACAGTTTCATGGTACACATCCCAGCTTGGTGGGGAAGCCAGAGCAGTGTGAGTAGGAGGTTGGATGGTCACCTTGCATCCACAGTCAAGAGGCAGACTGTGAAGAAGTGGGATAGGCTGTAAAACCACAAGGCCTTCTCCAGTGAGGCACTTCCTCTGATAAGTCCTCCAGGCTCTCAACAACCTTCACAGAGGAAGCACCACCAGCCAGGACCAAGTGTTCAAACCACTGAGCTCAAAGGGAACATCTCATACTCAAACCACAGCACCTCCCAGAGCTGACTGACTACCTACTAAAGAGGTGAGAAGTATCCTGTAGATGTGGTGTTGAAAGCATGATGTGAGGATTAGGGGAAATGGGTCTGGGTCTCTATAGCATCAGATGGAGTTAAATAAAATACATTATGAAAATCAACTATTTCACTTAATTTCTACAAGTCTTTAATTTGGCTATTAAAAATGTTTATTTACTTACACGGTTCATGTTGGCTTTTACCTGATCCATGTGTATATATATACACATACATAACCTCTCATTATTCTAGACAGATCCCGGGGAAAATCATTTAATACATCTTCTGCCTTGAAGGTCAACAGAACAACTTGTGAGATTCCTGCCATATGGAACTTAACAGGAATCTCAATTGAAATTCCCTGCAGTCCCAACACATCTGAGCTGTCCGAGATGAGTGGGGAGGTTCCTCTCTGGGCTCTCCCTCCTCACAGCTCTTCATGTAGTAAGAACACAGTTGCTGTCGCCATGGCCTCTCTCTGCTTCCCACCCTGACCTGATGTCACTCACAATGTTCCAAAGCAAGCTGCAAAGGCACCGGGGCTCTTTTCAGGAGACAGTTTGCACACCCTGGGTGCTGCCCTGGTTATAATTCCCTGCTGCTTTAGGTCTCTGTGGAGTGCAGTCTGTTTCGCTCTCCTGCACTCCAGTCACCTGTTTTGCTTAATAAATTACCATCGTGTGTAAATGTGTACAATCTCTAAACCTGTAAGAACTGCCTTGAAGAGTGAGTTTTAAAAATACTACACTTAAGCCGGGTGGTGGTGGCACACGCCTTTAATCCCAGCACTTGGGAGGCAGAGCCAGGCGGATCTCTGTGAGTTTGAGGCCAGCCTGGGCTACCAAGTGAGTCCCAGGAAAGGCGCAAAGCTACACAGAGAAACCCTGTCTCGAAAAACCAAAAAAAAAAAAAAAATTCTGCACTTAAAAAAATGAGTGATCTCTCTATTGCTATTGTAACGAGTAGGGATTTATACCAGAAAAATTCCAATCACAGTAGCTGCTCCTTCCTTGGGTAAGTGGTTCTTAGGAGGTGCATTTTAAAGAGGATGACTTTCCAGTGAACACTTTAATTTTAATTTAACCTTTCCAGAAAAAAAAATGAAGTGCTTTGTGTAGATTCTTTGGGCTTTATTTAAGGCCTAAAAATTAGTTCTGAACTGTGATAATTGTGGGCTTAGGAATGCAATCACCGCAAGCACCACTTCTCATCTGCTCATAAGCCCTGCAGATCAGGAGCTGCTGTTTATTGCTGGCTCAAAGGTGGCAAGTTACTTAATTGTGAGGCTGAACTTAACGTCAAAGTGCCCTGGGATGGCTGGAGGCAAAGGGTGGGCAAGTCTGATGATAAAGGAGTGTGAGGCAGGCTGCTGGGTACGTGCTTGCTAACCATTAACTTTAATTAAAACAGAGTGATGTAGTAGTGAGGCGGAGTGTAAAGGTTACAGCGAAGCAGAGATTAGCCACAGAAAGGACAGCAGACTTCCATCATGGGCATTAGTGACCTTGCTCTAAGTCTGGCTCTCTGTTCTTGCACTTAAGACCTGAGATAAATTACATTGCTTACACGTTGTCATTTAAAGAAAAGTGGGAAGCCCCAAAGTTTGGCCGTGAGATATGTTGGTGTCCATCATAAAGCAGCTAAACTACTTCTAAACAACTGAGGATGTTTCTGAGTCTGTGCTGCGTGGGCATGGTCAGTATTAACCAAGACGTCATGTGGTGGTGACTCTCTTCCCTTTAAAATACAGAGATCCCTTGAAGTGTGTTAAGATGAATGGTTTGTTTGTTATGTATGGGGGCACTATAATTGAAGTCATCTTGAATATTTAATCACTTCCATATAGCACTGTGCCTAAAGTTCTGAACATTCAGATATGGAGATCATCCAAACATAAGTTAATGAGCACATGTTTGATATAAGCTATGTTCAGAGGGATTATTACTCTTTAGTAATTCAAGAAAAAAATATTTCATCTCCAACCTCTCCTAAAACTTCAATTTGGAAAACAAGTAACAGAAAATATTAACTGCCTATATATTTTTATGACAAAGTAAAAGAAACTGGTGTCCCAGCCCCAGATGCCCTTTGAGGCATAGGTCTGTTGTTGGCATTCCTTATTTTTTTTTAACCAAGGCCATTTACTGGGGTATAGTGTATAAGAAAATATATTTCTACCCTCTCAGGATGCCACAGTAAACAAACTTACTCTCTGCCTTCGGCAGCGAAAAGTGTCCTCCACGTGCAGTCTTAACAGCCATACTCCGTGAGGTTTGCAGCCGCAGCAGCAGAGGGGAACCTGAAATAGTGGCTCCACCTTCCTGTGTTTGTCTGCATATATCTTTGCTTTAGTTTACTAGGCACCAATATTTTGGCATAAACATCTAGCTTTCTTCTCTTAAACAACTAAACTGAATACACTGAGCCAAAAATCTCACTTGGCAACAGCCGGCTGGGTAGTGGGCACCTTCTCATATTTACTATAGCACTATGTATAGTAGATGCCCACTGAGGGTGAGTGGGTAAAGGATATATGATGAAATCTTGTAATCAGGAACAGCACAAACGAGTCTCAAGACACGTGTTAATTTCAATAGAATAAGCCAGACACACGAAAACAAATGCTACATGTCCTCATGCATGTGAGAAACTGTAGCGACTAAGCTCAAAGAAGTGAAGAATGATCACTACAGCTGGGAAGAATGGGCCAAAGAGACTGGTCATCAGACAGGAAACTGCTACTGGATGGGAGGGATGAGGTCCAGATATGGTCACAATACCATGATTGCAGTAAGTAATTGTATACTCCAGACTGGCTAAAAGGGGAATTGCTTTCATGCTCTCAACACAAATGGATGCCAAACATCTTAGACAATGTTCTTATTATGTATGTGGATCAGAATATCAGACTGCACTCCACATCAAAATCTCTATATCACAAACCATCAGCAAAGTCAACAAAGAGCCCACAGAATGAGAGACTATCTTTACCAGCTACACTTCAGACAAGAGGCTAACATCCAGGAATTACAAAGAATTGCAGAAATGAAATACTAAGAAATAAAAGTGCCAGTCAGTAAATAGGCAAATGAACCGAATAGAGAGTTACCAAAAAAAGAAACACAAATAGCAAAAAAAACAAAAAACAAACAACAAAAACAAGACAAAAAAAACTATTTTAAAAAGTGTTCAATATCCCTAGCCCTCAGGAAAATGCAAATTGAAATTCCTTTTAGACATTACCTCACCCCAGCCAGAATGGCTATCATCCACAAATCTGATGGTAAATGTTGGAGAACACGTGGAGAGAGAGGAACCCTTACTGTTGGCCAGTTTTATGTCAGCTTGGTGCAAGTTAGAGTCCTTTCAGAAGAGGGAACCTCAGTTGAGAAAATGCCCCCACCACACAGTCCTGCGGACAAGCCTCTGGTACATTTTCTTGATTAATGATTGATGTGGGAGGGTGGTGCCACCTTGGGGCTGGTGATCCTGGGTGCTATAAGAAAGCAGGCTGAGCAAGCTGTGAGGAACAAGCCAGTAACTAGCATGCATTCAGCACCTTTGCTTCAGTTCCTGCCTCCAAGTTCCTGCCTTGAGTTCCTGTCCTGACTTCCTTGGATAATGATCTAAAAGCTAAAAGATGAAATAAACTTTTCTCCCTGAGTTGCTTTTGGCCATAGTGTTTGATCACAGCAATAGAAAAGTAACCAATATAATGTGGTACAAATTAATATAGTCTTTGTGGAGATAACTTGGAGGGTCCTCAAAAATTTAAAACAATGTTAGCATATAACCCAGCTCTTTTACCCCTAGGCATACATCCAGAGAACTTCTTACCCATCATAAAGATATTTGCACCTTCCTGTTCACTGATGCTTTCTTCACTAAAGCAAATAACTGAAATTAATCTAGCTGTTTATCAACAGATGAATGGATAAGGGAAATATTATACACTGCACAGCTGTAAAGAAAATGCAGTTAAGCAGTTTTCAGGAAAATGGATGGACTTAGGATATATAATATTATGCAAGATCACACAATCGCAGAAAGAGAAAACAATGTTCTCATGTATGTGTGTAAATACATGCACAATTGTATACAGTATAACGTGAAGAAAGGAGAACAAGAAATGCTAAATACAGGGATGAGGAAGGGCTGAGTGCAGGGAATGAAGACAAGTCATGAAAGAGGACAGCAACTGACTGGTTTCTGTTCTAATTCTGTCATGGGATTTTTGGGGTTGGTGGTGGATAAGTGCATAGAATATATTCAAGACTGAAAGTGTAAAAATGTAATGTGAAGTTCTCCAGCTGATGTTCTGAATGCCTGTTCTAACTATACTGAAGCTCATTGAGTTGTGCAGAGCTGAAGTCTTGTTAATTTGGGTGGGTAATGTCTTTATTTATTTGCAAGTGGTTTTTTTTTTTGAGGAAAAGATTATGGCATTCAAAAATAAAATTAATTAAAATAATTAAAAGTCACAGCCTTTGTCTGTCTCTCAGTATTAGAAGCCATATAACTATAAGATAAATATTATTTCACACATTTTGAATAAGAAACTGAAGCTGGAAAGGACCGAGGTCCAGACTTAGCCCATGGCTTTCTTTTTTTTTTTTCAAGGTATATACACATTTTATTTAAAAAAGTTTACAGTTTTCATTATACACAACTATTAAGAGGTTATAGGAGGCATTTGTCCAGGTGACAGACATGCCCACTAGATCATCACAATGCAAGGAAGAAGGAAGGAGCCAGGGCAGGCGGGGAGAGCGGTAAAAAGCTTCGATTTCAATTAAGGGCTGCTGAGTCCCTTTATCTCTTCAAGTATCACACAATGTGTACCAAATACAATCAGTAATTCAAGGCCATTTCTTCCCACGCCCACAGCCAGGTAACTGCTAACCCAAGAGCCATGGCCATCCTCGGGTGAGTGGAAAGCTGCACCCCCACGACCCCAAAGGGCCTTCACTCCATCCAGTCCCTAAAGAGCTGGCCAAGGGGTTCCGTGGCCAAAGGAAGATGAACATGGATTCACAAGTCCAAAGAAATGCAGTTCTTTGTGCCCAATCAGAAACAAGTCCGTTTTTCACTCAGCAAGGCTATGACCCAATCAGAAGTGAAGAAAACAAAGTAAAACCCTTTGCTAACTTGTAAATTGCTTCACTTTCCTGACTCACTAAAACAGAGGGGCCACATATCATTAAAATCCAATACCAGTTTTCAGAAACCTGACCTAGAGAGACTAGACTGGCAGAGGATCTGTCATGATTCTTAGCCACCCCAAAAGGTGGCCTAGAAAATGCAAGTATCAGGTCAAGGCCAACTAGAACTTCGGGGAGCCCTTTCCAGGACAGATTTCCTCTGAGAAGACGCACTCCTCAGGAGCCTAGATCAGCCGTTGGCAATTAGAACAGCGCTTGAAGTGGACAGAAACATTAGTGCTGGAGAGATGTGGCAACTTCTGAGAACTCTCTCGTTGGTAGGAAATGCTGGTTGAAGCTGCACAGTACTCTCGAGGAAGGTGGAGACTGCTGACAAGAAATGTCAAGTGCCAGGGTCTATGTTGGCAACCACAGAACACAGCCCACTGGCCCAGTGCTGGGCTTCGGGGGCAGAGGGACGCGGCAGGTGTGGGCTGCCAGGCAGCAGCCACTTTGCTTGTCGGTGTTTGGCAAGAACTCCAGTCATCTGAATGGCTTGCACTGGTAAACCACACGGTAGGCCCTCAAAATGGTTAGTACAAGGGGTGGGCAAATGCCAGCAACAGCCCGGACCTACTGTTCCCCCTCCAAGGCAAGGAGTCCTCAGCCTCCAAAGGAGCTCAGCACCCCCTTGGGAGTCAGGAGGGACGCCCACAGCCAACTAGAGAGGGTTTCGGTGCCCAAACAGCAGAGCTCACCTATTTACTATGGAGACCTGGAGCCCTCAGAGTCACAGCCAGGCTTTATTTCTGGTCCTTTGCACCTATGGATACGGTATGGTCATCTAGTCCTACCTCACCAAGGAGTAAGGAAGGGCCAGAAAGATTGCGAAGTCAACTTCCTAGCAGAGTCAAGGCCCAGAGAGCAGCAACGTGCACAGAACCAGACCTGGCTCCAGGAAGTTGAGGGTAGAGTGATTTGGGGGGCAGTCATGACCTGTCAGTACCGCAGTGATTCACCATTCACCCGGATGGACCTTCTGCCCTGCGGCCTCAAGCCCTAGGCTCCACATGGGCATTCTGCACGGTCAGCTGTGTACTGCTGTTGCTCTGCATGGGAGGGAGTGATGTGTCTTCAATGCAGCAAGGTGGATTCTGGGGAGGGTCGGAGCAGCAGCTGCTTACACCCATTCTCTAAACTTGACTCTGTGATGCTTTGTTGGATTTTTGTTTTGTTTTGTATTTCTTTCAACAAGATTGAACACAATTATCAGGATCTTTTTTTTTTGAAAGGTAATTAGAATACTATTTTTATACAGTATTGAAAAAATACAATTTTTTATTGTTTGAACTCAATCACCACCCAGCACTTCAAGCCTACCCTAAGTAGCACCTACAGAAAAGGTCAGAGCATGAGCAAACTGCTAGTCCTCAGGGGAAGCAATGTGGAGGCACCAGCAGACCCTCCTTCCCCCCGACAGAAGACAGCATGCCAGGTAAGCACGGCCGCATTACACGACACAGCGATTCACAACTGCTGAAGCCACCTTCCAACAGGCAGGGTGCCCAAGGGGGCAGCGCAGTGAACTGACCACAGCCCCCCCACAGAACTGCAGTTTCCCCAAAGATAACCTTTTGCTTCATGCCCGTAATTAACATAAAATAAGTAATTTATTTGTCTTTTTATTTAGGAAAATAATCATGCTAAAAGTTGTACTTTATATAGATTTTCAAAGGAAAAACTGATTGTGCTTTCTGAATTAAAAAAGAGAGGTGTCTCTCAACCTCACCGACTTAAACCCTGTGGAATACAGCACTTCTACACTAGAAACACATGGAAAGAAAAGTTAGTCCAGTGGGACATTCAAATGTCTTCAGAAGGTCTTAGGATTGGCTACTCCTACTGCTCAGGTTTCCACACAAAGAAGGGTGATATATATGCTATTATTCATAAAAACCTTGTTTAGTAATAAAAAAATTGCTTTGTTTAAATATGAATACTATAGTCTGCTTCTCATGGTTAGGAAATAATAGTCTTTCTGAAAAGCAGATGCTTTTCTACTACAACTCCATGTCCTGGGCCTCATCTTCCGAAAAGTCAGACATAGAACTCTCCGAAGAGCTGTCTCCAGTGCCCTCTTCCTGCTCCTTCAGGGCCTCCTCCGTTGCATACTTCTGGATGTACTCTTTAATTTTCTGCTTGTATTCTTCTGGTCGGTGGAGGTACATGGCTGCAGCATCACCATTGAGAGGATCTATGGGGTTAGGATAGGCCAACAACTGGGGCAGAAGGACTCAAATATATTGGTAAGATCATAGAGAGCTGTCCAAGTTTGATTAATTACATCTAGAAACACAGTTCCTGACGCTTCATCAATGTTGGGGTGGAAAATTTTATTCATGAATCCTATAGATGGAGATTTGAAAGGGTATTTATCAGGAAGATCCACTCTAACTTTCCACACTCCGCCTTCATATGGTGTTCCTTGTGGTCCATAAAACTTGACAACAAATTCGTTGAGTCCTCCCAGGATTGTAACCTCATGTTTGCTTTCAATGAGCTTGACTACGTCCGTGTCCATCCGCCTCTTGCCGGGACTGGGGGATGACATGGTGTCGCCGCCGCCTCTGCCTCCCCGTCGCCGCCGCCGCCGCCGCCGCCTCTCTCCCCTCCTCGGCCCGTCTGTCACGGGCCCCGGGCCCAGCTCGCAGGGCCCCGCGGCCGCGCCGGCTCCTCGGCCGAGGTGGCAACACCCGCGCGGTCCCGTGGGGTCCGCTCAGCCGCCGCCGCCGCCGCCCCCCGCACGGGGGAACACCGGGCACTGCCCCGCCGAGTGGGGGCGGGGACCGAGGCGCCCGCTCGGGCTGCCCTCCGGCTGAGGCTCCGCCGCGGCCCGGGCAGGCGCTGCTCCGCGCCGTGCGCCGCTCCCCCGCGCCTGCGCTCGCTCGTTCGCCTGCCCGCCCGCTCACGCTCTCGCCAGCTCCCAGCTGCTTCCTCCACAAGCCGACGACTCCAGCTCGGTCGGCCTCTCTCTACCCTAGCCAGCCCATGGCTTTCTAAACAGGGCTCCTAGGTTAGCGAAACGAGAGCAAAAGGAACACATGGAATCACATCGCATCAAACAAAACAATTCCCAGAGTGAAGAGATGACCTACATTATAGGAGGAAATTTTTCCATCTATTAACCAGACAGTGGATTAATATCCAGAATATATATCCAGAACTCAAAGAATTAAAAAATAAAAGAAAAATCATCCAGGTAATAAATGGACAAATGAGCTAAATTGACACTTTAAAAAAAAAGTCAGTTGACACTATGAAAAAAAAATGCTCAACACCTTAAGGCCGCAGGTAAATGCAAATGAAGACTACACTGAGATTCTGTGTCATCCCTGCCAGGGTGGCTAGAATCAACATGGCAAAGAGCTGAGGGGAGCAGGCAGGAAGCTTGCTGTTGGTCTGTTGGTAGGTGGGACTAGCAACTATTGCAGCCAGTAAGAAATCAGTGTAGAGGTCTTAAAAACAAAACCTGAAAATAGGACTACCATATAACCAGCTATATATTCCACACATACCATAGAACTGCTGGGTGTATACTTAATGCTCTCAAGCTCGATGCACAGTAGAGATGCTTAAATAACTCAAGAAAGAAAACACATGTTTTCTTCCAAATGTGGAGCCTTCCAAAACAAAACAACAACAAACAAACGCACCTGAAAGCAGAGGGGAGACTGTGACTTTTAGGGAAGAGAAAAGGACTAGAAGGGGAGAGAATGTAAGGGGCTGGTTACGATGAAAACATGTCACGGTAATGTATGGAAGCTCTATGATAAGGGCCTGGGGAGATGGTTTAGCAGGTAGAATAGTTGCAATGCAGGCATGAAGACCTGAGCTTGGATTCCCAGCACCCCTGTAAAAAGCCAGTCATAGAGACAAGCACTGGGAATCATAGTACTTCAGAAGCTGAGACGGGGATATCTGGGGCTTGCCAGCAAATCTAGCCAAATTTCTGGCCCCATCCAAGTTCAGTGAGGGGCTCTGTCTCAAAAAATAAGGTGTAAAATTATCAAGGAAGACACCAACATTGACCTCTGACCTCCACACTGAAATGCACAAATACAAGCACATGCCCTATAATCACACACACACACACACACACACACACACACACACACACACACACACATGCACACACACACACACACACACACACACACACACACACACAAAGACAATGGTACCATTAAGACTCATTCTCTTATCAATTAATATATGGTAGTAAAATGTGTAAGAGGCTCTCCATAGGCGAGTAAGGTTTGTTAACACACTTATACTTTTATTAGGTGTCTATTGAAAGACAATAAAGCCAAATATATGAGACCTCTGTATCAACTTTTGTAAAAGATTTGGTTGGCTTCACCTAGGTTTCTTCTAAGGTGTGCCATAATCCAGATAGAGAAAAGCTTAAATGAACAAGTACGAGTCACTTCAGGCGCATGGGAGCCCTCCACACTGCTAATCTAGGGGCACTGTGGGAAATAAATCAGGAGAGAGCAGCTCATCGTGGGAGGTGCAGACTAAATAATGTGGAAGCCCTGTGTGTGTACACTGCACTCAGCCGGGGGCCAAGGAAAGAAGCTTAGGGATAATGCCAGGACCATCATGTCTCTTCTCCCAAGCTCCAGATTAAGGCAGAAAGTCAAATGATATGCCACATGGAGAATACAGTCATAGGAAGCATGTTTGTGGCTTGCGGGGACTAACTATTAACAGCAGCAGCAGGAGATACATTTTCTGAAACAATAATCCAGAAACCCCTGTGTCTGGGGACAGTGCTTCATCAAAACAGTCTTGAGAGAGAGAAAGGAATCCTAGCCAAGGCTCCCTGGCTATGGACTTCAAGAACAGGGAATATGCACAACATTCTAACTTGTCGTTCTTCAGAAAGAAGACTGTAAAGTCAAACTGGTTATCATCTAGAATGGCGGTTAAAAACAAAAGACACTGTGACCCAGAGAAGAGACTAACTGCAGTCTCTTCACAGAAGGCCTGCCATTTTAGGAAGACAGCAAGCAACCACCAGAAGACTATTCAGACAGGGTGGACTCATGGAATACAGATTTGACACAATGAACCTGAAGATTTTTCCAGGATGCCCATGAGAGCCGCACCTGTGGCAGGAAGGGGAGCAGCCAGGAGGAGGGCGTAGAGTTGGGTTCCCAGTGGCAGCTCTGTAGGGAAGAACAAGGAGGAGGTGGCTCCCTCCAGAGATGCTAACGAAATACCAGAAACTGAGCAGCTTATAAAAAAGCAAAATTTATTTCATACAGTCTTAGAGGCTGAGAGGCCTCAAATCAAGTCCCCAGTAGATTCACAGATGTGAAAAGGCTTCATAGATCACATCTTACTTCTGTCTTCATATAGTGTAAAGTACCAGCTAGCCCAATGGTAATTCTTTCACAAGAGTAACAATTTCATTCATGAAATTGGACTGAGACTACCTAATCACCTCCTGTAGAAGTCGGGGTACTCTCGACGAACAGCTGATAAAACACTATGCATTACAAAGGGTTATCCCATTTAGGCTGGGGAAGCTGCCCATCAGTAGCTGCTGTAGTCCATAAGTCTAGATGTCTTAGAAGTCCAGGATGGTGAAGGCCTGGATGCTTCCTGGAGCCACTAGCCTTTGGTTCACATAAGAAACAAGAAGAAGCTGGGTTCCAAGTAAGTGACAGCAGCAGCAGCAGCAGCAGCAACAACAACAGAGTATGTATACACACCAAGGAACAAAAGCAGACAGGCAGGAGCAAAGCAAATGTTCTTTCCTCAGACCATTTTCTATCTGTCTGGGCTAAGATCAGCCACCATCAGATGGAACTGCCCACTCTGTCATGTCTCTCACTGACCTACAGTTGAATCAAGTTGACAACAAAGATTAGGCATCATAACTTCCATATACCCACATCCCTTAAGGGGTTAGAACGTTCACATAGGAATTTAGTGGGAGGCCAACAATATTCCTCTCATAGTATGGAGTGTCTTGATCTGGCTGAGAAAGCAGAGGACTTTCCAGTCCTTGACGTTCAATTACTGAAAACAGGCCACCTCACAAAAGAGGTACCTTTAAGAGAGAGCTATGAGGGGACTAAGCTCTCAGTTTATAACACAGGCAAAGTAAGAGGGTTCATGCCACTCCGCTGCCTCTGAGTGGTTAAATCACTTTCAAGCTCTGCCTTTGAGGGAAGTCACTTAAACTTGTAATCTTAAAGCTCCCATAAGGTAGATGGCACTTAAACACAACAGTGAAGCATTGTGGGGGCAGCTTAGTTGGTAAAGTGCTTGCTGAGCAAGAAGGGGGACCCAAGTTGATATATACTGCACCCATGGAAAAATCAGAGCATGTGGGGTGTGCCTATAATCTTAGAACTGAGGAAGTGGAGACAGGAGGAAACCTGAAACTAGCTGAGCTGGTCTTGCTCAACTAGTAAGCTACAGATTCAGAGAGAGACACAGTCTTTAAAAGTCAGGTCAGGAGCAATAGAAAACATTCAACATGGATAACTAGCTTCTACATGCATGTACATATGCACACATACAAGAAAACACATACACACACACACACACACACACACACACACACACACACACACACACACACACACCACGCACACTCTCTTTAAAATAAAATGAAAAGGCCAAAGGCTATACCATAAAAAATATCTCTAGGAAAAATTTTAACCTCATTTCTTTGATATCAAAGGGCTTCTTAAATCCTAAGCCTATGGAAAAAGATGAGGTGTTGATCAATTTTCCCATCCCTTGGAAATATAGCCTAGAGAAATCAACTTAAATGGAAGGCAAAATGATGTTGGGCAATGGTTCCCAGTTCATCGGTTTCATCCCAATGGTTTCAGTACATTATGGCAGAGGAGGGGGCAGAGTAGGGCACAAGAGGCCAAGGCAGCCAGGAAGCTACCCATGCTGCACTATGGGCTCTCCCTACTCCCTTTGTGTCTCATGGAGGGGCACTCAGCCTGTGGGATGGGGCTTCCCACATCATTAGGGTGGATCTGGCTGAGGGGCACTCAGCCTATGGGATGGGGCTTCCCACATCATTAGGGTGGATCTGGTTGAGGGGCACTCAGCCTATGGGATGGGGCTTCCCATATCATTAGAGTGGATCTGGTTGAGGGGTACTCAGCCTATGGGATGGGGCTTCCCATATCATTAGGATGGATCTTCTCACCTTCAGCCTTCCTGGAAAGACTCTCCCAGAAACACACAGAGTTGTGTTTCACAGTTTAAATGCTTCTCAGTCCCACCAAACAGATAATAAAAATCAGTACTCATAGAGGGTGTGAACTCATTTCTCTGGGATTCTTATACCTAAATATAAGGAGTATTCCTGGAAATGAACAGAACTTGATTAAATATAGAAACAAGAAATAAGGATGACTTCAGACACCAGAATTTTTGGTACAGCCATGTTATGACTTCCCATCTTCTGTGAAGTTTGGTTTTTGTTGTTTGCTTGCTTGTTTTTCTTTTTCCTTTATTTTTTTTAACAGGGTCTCTCTGTGTAGTCCTGGCTGTTGTAGGCTGGTCTTGAGTTCACAGAGATCTCCCTGCCTCTAGTTTCTATTATTCCCCACACTGTGCTCCAGAGATGCCCATAGGCCCAGAGAGCAAATTCCTCCTCCTGATCAGTTAGAAAGAAGGAAACCAAGAGGAAGCACCAGGACATCCCGGCCCCCACTCTATCACAGAGCAGTGACTCGAACCCAGTCCCTCCTCAGCAACAGTGAGGTGCTGGGCCATCCCCACCACATCAAAGGCAAGGAAAGAGTACCTAGAATATGGAATACAGAATTCTCAAGACTCAGAGAAGAACTATAAACGATTAAAAAAGGGGGCAAGACACAGAGAGACATTCAGCATCCCTAGCCACCCAACAAATGCAACTGAAACCCACAAGAAGATGCTGCTAACCACCATAAGCCTGACTAAAATGAACAAAACAAAATAACATCTGGTCAGGATGCAGAGAAACCAGTCCATTTCTGGTAGGAATGCACAATCTGGGAAATGGTAAGGCAAACCTTTTTAAATCTAAAAGCCAATTATTCTACATTCTACCTTACCTTCTTATGGAAATCTATACATGATTTGCTCATGATGGTCTAGTCATGGAAGTTTTCAATATAATCCACGAATGAGTAAATGCTGAAACTTAGTGAAATCCACAACACGGACCATTACTTGGCAAGACAAAAGGGACGCACATTTGATACAAAAACTGAGTGAGCATCAGGAAAATCATGCTGCTATGGGAAGGAGATAATTTCAAAGTGAGACATGCAGCACGATTACTTTTAAATAATGGTCATTTACCACAAGAGTTTTGCATGTTAACAACAGATTCATTACTAAGAATAATGTGTAATTAAGGAGTAGCATGAGGGGTCTTCTGGTGATGATATAGTTGAGTGTGTTGATACAGGCTGTGGTTTCATGTAGCTACACACGGTGAAATTGTAACCTCCACATGTGCACATGCATCACCACCCAGGTAATACATCTGCAATGTGCATACTCTGGACTGAACTAATGTCACTCTGCTTGGTTTTACCTTACACCATAGTTCAGCAAGATAAAACAATGGGGGATCTTCTCATAGGGCAGAGGTTCTCAACCTGTGGGTTGAGATGTTTACATTACCATTCATGACAGTAGCAAAATTATAGTTATGAAGTAGCAACAAAAATCATTTTAAGGCTGGGGTCACCACAGCATGAGAACTGTATTATAGGGTCACAGCGTTAGGGAGGTTGAGAGGCACTGCCACAGGTCTTCTCTATTAGTTTCTGTTAAGCTATAATTATTATAAAAGTTGACTTTTTTTCTTTTTGTGTATGTGTGCGTGCGTGCGTGCACGCACGCACGCTAGAGGAAGGTGTTTGGTCCTGCTCTGTTACTCTTCTTATGAGACATGATCTCTCAGTGAACCTGAAGCATGCAGTTTGGGCTAGACTGTCTGGGCAGTATTCTCCTATGAGAGGCTAGTCTCTGATCCAAAACTGCTTGGGTGACAGACGTGTGCAGCTTCAGATGGGTGCTCAGGATTTCAACTCTGGCCCTGCTTGTACAGTGGGTGTTCTAACCCATTAAGCCATCTCCCTGGCCATTAAAGTTTAAAATGTTGTAACTGATATATCACACACACACACACACACACACACACACACACACACGCCTATATTTATGAGATACAATGTGGACTTATTAAATTACTCTAATTAATACAATCTACTCACCCCACCCATACTCTTTTTGCACTAAAGCCTTTGAAATCTGCTCTCTCACAAGTTTAAAAAGACGTTATTGTTTACTGCAGCCACCGTGCTGTGCATTCTCCGAGATGTCGGTCTCCCACTTGGCATCCTTTGTCCACACCTGCCCCTGCCCAGCCCAGTCCCTCCCTCTCTCACATAACCACCACACTACTTGTTACTACTGTGACAAAATCCAAAGTACTGGGGTTTTTCTTTTAATCAAACTTCCTTATTGAAGGGAGTGAAAAATCAGTAATGTAAGTATTTATTCTTCTTTTTCATAAAAGTGACCCCTGCATTTATTATAAATAATTACAACCTATTATAGATGCCCTGGCCTGTAACAGTTTCTACATCACATTGCCCTGCACTGCACAGCTTGGCTGGAATCCCCACCATGGTGGAGTTGTGGCATTGCCCTGGGCTCTGCTGTCCCCAGCCCATCTGTGCTCTGTCCCTCTTCCATCCCAGGCATCAAGGATGCTGCTGAGGTGGTTGTTGCAGTCTTTCCTCATCAAACATAGCCTGCATTCAACCGCTTGTGGCATTTTACAGTGGCATAAAAATACTAAAGCACCGCAGAAGGGCCTTGGGTGTTTATATAAATAATGTATTGTATATAAAATCTCCCAAGAGAAATCTGTGTCAGTCTACAGAAAGCCACTGTCTCAGGGGACCCATGCCATTTGTCTGTAAATCCAACACACTGCAAGCCATTTGCAATCTGCAAAGAAAAAAATCCATCCAAAGGGGAACAGCACAATCTTACTGCTTTGTAAGATTAAGAAACTCATTCTGGTTTAAATTTTAACTAAATACACATTCCTCTCAAACAAGATAGTAAAATCCAGCCATTGAATTGACCTAGCGTTGCTAATTTATCCTTCTGACATGTAAGTGTATCAAAATGTTGGTGATGAAATCCTTTATATATTTTTGTTAATTCTAATATTCAATTATAATTTCCATCTTAGTGAGTCACTGTGCTTATGCCCCTTAGAAGCCAAAGCTTCAACTGCTCTAGTGCTGATTCTTCCGGCACTTATTGTTAATTAAAAGGTAAAAACTATTACTAGAATATCTGCAATCAGGCTTTCAAAGCCAGAAACATCAATATCCAGTAATTGAGAACATTTTGGAGCAAAATTTTAATAAGCAAAAAAGTCAGAAGAGGGGAAATGTTCTTTATTATTTCAAATGGAAATCAGATCAGTATATCCTATTGAAAAGTTGTAATTGCCCATGCCTTCCAGGCTTCTGTCCAAATTTTTCCTATAGCAGATGTTAAAGAAAAGGAATGTTGCCAGGCTTGTCCATTTCGGCAGTGTTTACAGATACAGCACACCAACAGAATACTGTTGGGGTTTTTGTAGAAGCTAACATCAAGATGAGCTCTGTTAATGTACTTGTGGGCTGAACCTCATCCTCATCTCTGAGGTGGGCAGATGGGTCCCTAAGTAAATGCTATGCTGAATGTGGATAAACCGTAGTGGTGAACTGTGTTGAAGGCACAAACTAGTTCATACCCAAAGGGGTGCAAAACCCAATATCAGAATTGAATGGATAATACAAGCAAAAGGACAAGAGCAGAAAAGGCATGTCTTGGAACAAACTCCTTAACACCAGAGGTAATGGTAAGCCTGACTTGACTGAATACCAGCCTGTTGGTCATAATGGTAACTGACTCAAGTGTGTTTCACATCTTCATCAACTCTCCCATACACCAAGACACACCATCTAAATTGTGTGCCTAGTGTTCATATGCATTCCAGAAAACATTCCCCCATACTCCCTACTTTTGACTATCCAGGATTCTGACAAGACAAAGATGACCCACTCAAATTAGAAATATTTGACAAAGTTTTAATGAAGGGACTACTTACAAAACTTTGGAAAGAGTATAGGGAAAGTTGAGTGCATATCCAATACTCTAGATCTGTTCTCATCCTTCAGTGTAAGAGGAAAGAAAGTGCCAATCAAACCAGGAAGGAGAACGTGGGCAGAGAGGTCAGGCTCCTGAGGAGTCACCTTCTGTAGAGAGAGCAGCCAGCTAAGGCAGACCCACAGCAGGAGAGCCAGGGCTCCTGCTCCTTTCTTCCTTCAGGCTTTGTTTGAGTTCTTCTTGGTCCAAAGGAAAGATCATTGATGAAGTCTGTAGGAAAGGGCAGTCTCTACTATTCGGGAACCAACAACTGCCTGTGCAGTTTAGGAAAACTAAATGGTATAATACTTAAGTGAGCTAATAAGTATAGAACAAGTTTTCTACTATATCATTAATTGTACAATTATTTGTGCATCCTGTCATTTTGTCCCCACATGAGAGGCACAGAGAAAGGGGCCCAGGCCCCTGGGTGGATCCTGTGATTGCAGTGTAGTGCTGTTTGCTATATAAACAATCTCATTTCCTGCCCAGAGTCATCAATCCCAGGAGAAAAGTCGAAAAGGAGCACTTCAGATACATGACCCAAGGAGGTTATGATTGTGACAGGGACTATGATCTGTTGAATTCCTAAGCAATTACCTCTCTCTTCCTCTGTATGATGAGTTGTACATGACTGTCCACATCAGAAACTATGTTGTATGTATGTGTGCATGCATGTGTATATGTGTTTGTGTATATGCAGGTGTGCATGCACACGTATGTGCCTGTGTGTGGAGGAGAGAAGACAACCTCAGATGTCATTTCTCAGGTACCAACAACTTTGTTTTTGGGGACAGGGTTTTTCACAGGGCCTGGGGGTGGCCAATCAGACTAGCCTGTCTGCCCAGTCAGCTCAAGAGATATGCCTGTGTTAGCCTTCCCAGCACCGGCACTGCAAGCGCACACCGACACACCCGCCTTTTTTTAAAGTGAGTCTAGGTATCTAATTCAGGTCCCCATCCTTTTGCAGCAAGCACTTTATTGCCTGAACCATCTCCCCAGCCTAGAAAATGCTTCCAACCAATGAAGGAGAAAGAGTTACTCAGTGCAGATGACCCAATTTAGGACTTGCACTGTAAATCGAGTCATTGACTGTTAGGTCTGCAGAGGAGGAGGAGGAGCAGGAGGAGGAGGGAGGGTGGGAATGATAGTTTCTGTGGTGAGCGACGACAGTGGTGGTCGTGACGGTGAGAGTTAGGGTTGTGAAGGTGACGTGATCCACATTTCACTTCAATTTATGGACAAACAGCCTATGTACCTCACACCAATAGTTCCTTAAAGTGTGGTATCAGGGTCATTGCTTGAGTCAACTGGATATTTTTATTTTAATCTTACACTCCCTGTCACAAAAAGCAAGGTTTTAGAGCTGGATGTGGGTGGCGATAGCTTGCCCTTCAGTTTCTGACTGTGAAATGCAGTAATAACAGGCTTGATGTGATGGTTACTGCTGCCAACTTGACAAGGTGTAGTGTCACTAAAGAGACAAGCGTCTGTGCACGATTGTGAGGGAAGATCTAGATTAGATTAGTTGGGGTGGTAAGACTCCCACAAAATGTCAGTGGCACCATTGCATGGGATGGGTACCCACACTGCACAAAACAGAGAGCAAACTGAGCACCAGTATTCATCTCTCTGTTTACTGACTATGGATGCCATGGGACCAGTGTGCCTCACACTCCAGAGACCACACCTTCCCCACCATGGACTGCATTTTAGGTTTTAGGGTTTTGTTTTTTCTTTTATGATCTCAACAAACAACTTAGCCAGTACATTTTACACAATTATTTTGTTGTAAGAAGAGTAATGTCCATGACTATGACAGGTGTTGAACAACAAAATGCATCATGAAATTTAAATGCCACTCAAGCCCAAGGTTATAAACATTTGAAGGGAAGATATTTGGTATTTTAGATTCATGTTATAGGCCACTATGGACTTTTGCACTTAAAATTTTCTTTAAAAACACTTTGATTTAAAAAATAAAGCAACTAATTGGGGGTAAATACATTTTTAATTAATTACATTTGAAGAAATATATCACACTTGTAAAAATAATCCTCCAGAACAATAACCCTGAAGTTCTAGTAAAAAAAAATAGGAAATATGGCGAGAATAAAATATCTTCATGTTCAGTTTTACAAATACACATAACCAAATTCAGAAACGTATAGTTAAATTTTAGAATTTGTGTTACTAGATGAAAATATTGCCATTGTAGAAAAGAAGGGAGAAAGGAAAACAAACATATCATTTAAAGTTGTAGATATGGACTATTTTGCAATTTATCTTAATGTTCTAATCCCAAATGGTGCCCTGTCTTACTTTCAAATGTTTGTCATGGAAAACTGAAGTCTGTATGTGTTCATCTGAGGTGCTAACCAATCTGAATTATCACAGACTACGGAACTTCCTTCTATCTTGCTTGGTTGCTTGTTTAGCAATCATCCTTGCAGCCTGTCTAAACAATTCTCTGTGCACTGACATTTGCAACAATGTGTTTACATCACAGAGTTAGGCCCTGTCATTTGATATTATGAGAGGCTGTATATCCCAGCAACCCGCATACCTCACTTCCCCGTTAGCAAGACGTTATAATCCGGTTTTTATCTGTTGTGTTTAATTACTTTGGCAGGCATTAACAGTAGATTACTGAAAATCAATGGGGAAAAAATAGATGAATTTAGGTTCTGTGGGGTTAAGAAGTGTCACATGCTTTTAATCCTGTGAAGATCTAGTTGAGAGCTACAGCTTCGTCCTTTGCAAAGACAGAAGCTATACCATGGGACTTTCATCTTTCCATTAATTCTTGGCCCCTGTCATGGCTACTTTTGGTTTCTAACTTGTCACACCTGCAAAGAGAGAACCTCAACAGAAGAACTGAGGTCATCACACTGGCACATGTGCATGTCTGTGGGACATTCATAGCACGAATCATAAAAGGTCTTACTAATAAAAAAATTGACGCCAGATATTGGGGTGAAAGATGAAACAGAACAGCCAGCAATGTCCTTCCCTCTATGAAATCCTCAGCTTCAAGAGCACGAGTTTCTGTTTCATCACACCTTATATACCTTTCTCTGCCCAGACATCACTTCCTGGGATTAAAGGCATAGGTCCTTTCCAAGCAAAGACATGAGATCTCAAGTGCTGGGATTAAAGGCATGTGCCTCCACTGTCTGACTCTGTTACCAGTGTGGCTTTGAATTCACAGAAATCTAGATGGATCTCTGCCTCCAGAGTGACAGGATTAAAGGTATGTGTCACCACTGCCTGACCTCTATGTCTAATTTAGTGGTTGGCTCTGTCCTCTGATGCTCAGATAAGCTTTATTGGGTGGGGTACACAATATATCACCACAGACATTTCATTTTTATAATTTACTTTTAATTGCATTTTATGTGTGTGGGTGTTTGCCTGCAGTTATGTTTGTGCAGCACTTCTGTGCTGGTGCCGCCAGAGCCAGAAGTGAGTGTTGGAGCTCCTGGAACTGGATGCTGTGAGCTACTGTGTGGGTGCCAGGAATCAAACCTATGTCCTGTGGAAGAGCAGTCTTTTAATCACAGAGCTGTATCTCTAGCCCCTATGGAGCATTTTATTAATTGATGTAGGAGGGCCCACCCAGCCCACTATGGGCAGTATCATCTCCAGGAAAGTGGGTCTGGGCTACTTAAGGAAGGCCGCTAAATGTGAGCCTGTGTGTAAGCTAGTAAGCAGTGCTCCTCTGTAGTTTCTGCTTTACCTTCTGTCTTGAGTTCTTGCCTTGGCTTCTTCCCTCCATGGTGGACTGTAACCTGTAAGATGGGATAAACTCTTTTTCTCCCCAAGTTCGGTTATGGTGTTTATCAAAGCAACAGAAAATAAACCAATACAGCCTCCTATTAAAGACTGGATCACAGTACAAAACTGACAATCAATAGCCAACCATGCATCCTGACTCTAGTGTTGAATCTTTTTAGAAAAAGGGATTTGGGATTCCTTGAGCTTGCAAAATGCTCAAGGAATTTATGTATTCCTTAGCATCAAACCTGTTGATACCCACCCCAGATCTCAGATGGGTGTCCCACCTTTCCCACAGGGGATACTACTCCTCTCCTCCAAAGCACCACCCTTGGGTAACCACAGCCACTTGGATCAGAGCATCTGGGAACATGTGCTACCATCCATGGTCCCCACCAGCACCCAAAGCTAAAGACTGAGGAACGGGAAGGTCAGGATAACAGCTGCTCACCTGCTGAGGGTTATACTGACTGTGGGATGACTCCGATCTTTGAGACTGCCCATACAGTAGGACCTGGCTCATCTGACTCACCACAACCTTGGTGGCTTCTTCCTGTTCCTAATTCCCTCATGCACTCCCTGCTTTTCTCCCAAAGCCTTCCCTTATAAATGGCCACCACAGCAATCCCCAGTTCTAGGGAACCCAAGCCAAACCTTCCCAGAGCAGACACTAATGGTCTTCCAGTTCTGTGGTGGCTGATGTTCTCCGCTATTTCTAACAGACTCTATCCAAATGCTTTACAAGCACACTTTGGGGAGGGAGAGCGGGGAAGATCACGTGCCAGTTTTGTGACTGTGTGCAAGGAAGTTCCTAACGTCTCCAGAGTCCCTCACTTGTAGAACTCAGGAACCAGTACCCAGGGAAGGCTGCAGCTGGCAGGGGCTGCCCTTCTTGGTGGGTGTCAGGCACGGCCCTGCACTTCAGTTCCCAGCTCTAGAAGAACAAAAGACATCTGGGGCTTCTGGAAAAGAAGCTATGACAAGCCTGAGCATCAAACCGCCCTTTGAAGCCTTGCTGACAGAGGCGGTTACGCTTGGGCCATAGCTACTGGGTTGAGTCTCAGAGTGAAAGGCCAGGTCTCCACTTAACTCTGTGCTGTCAGTAATGAAAGCTATCAAAACTAAGCCAAAATGTGCCCCATTGTTGCCCTGTAAATCTCACGTGGGCAGCTTAATGAGGGAGGGACATTATCTTTTCTCACACTCCAGTTTTACTCACATAAGAAATGTGCCCCATATTGGCAATTAACTTGAGAGATTAATTAAACCCAACAGCAAGTCTCATTCCTTCCGTGGTGCCTTTTGATATCATGGGAAGGCACCAGCATGCTGTGGACACTTAGCACATGTTAAATAATAATTACTAAAATAACCCAACTAATCTGGACTCTTTTTGTTCTTTGAAAACTGGCAGCTAACCTCCACAATAAATTAATTCCACAATCTGATACAGCTTCTCAATACTTCACATGGTCCTATTTCTAAATTTTGTTTTATGACTCTCAAATCCCCAACAAATACTGCCCAATAATTGTTTCTTTTCCCAGCAACTTATTCAATGATAGTTAATATACTTCACAGGTTCTTTTGAGGAATGAGAAAGTAGCAATCAGACAAAACACAAAGTTGGAGTCATTTGGGAGATGACATTCAATCTCCCCACACTGTGGCTAACCCCAGCATGAGAAGCAAAGCTGAGCACGTGCGCAGCCTTGGCCTCGGCCTGACCTGCAGGCCACCAGGGCTGTGCTGGCTCTTTTCTGTTTGACCCCCAGATTCTTCCCGATTTCTTGTGCCATTTTGGTTTGTCTGCTCCTTTATTTCTGGGTGCTGGATTTGAACACAATGTCTGATAAACACTTTGAGGAATGAAAGGCATAACACCTTACTACCAGCTATGCTCTCAGCCACTATCTTTGTGTTTTTTTTTTTTCTGAAGTGCTAAAATGTCTTCTACTGCCACATGTAACATTAGTGTTAAGAAGTAGAAGCTTAAAACCTTACAGTTGACTGAACGGTTCTCTAATGTTTGCCTTGGTGAAAGTCAATAATATGCTTTATCAATGGATTGCTCTAGAATCATGAACCCGCCTTGGTTGCCAAATGAGTATAATTGCTCACATGCAGTCACCATATGAATAATGGCATCTATACATGTCCACTTCTCCCCCAGAAGTGATTCTCAACAATCTCACTACTATTTCGTTCCGAAACAATAGAAGTTTCAGAACGAAACATATATCTTAAATATTTTATCTACCCAAGATTAATAATTAATTTCCTTTTTGGTGTACTTGCTCAACAATGTTCATAGCGACTTTATTTGCAATATCCAGAACCTGAAACAACCTAGATGTCCCTCAACCAAGGAATGGATAAAGAAAATGTGGTACATTTACACAATGGAGTGTTACTGGACTATTTATTTTTTTTATTTTTTTATTTTATTTTTTTTTTTTTTGGTTTTTCGAGACAGGGTTTCTCTGTGTAGCTTTGCGCCTTTCCTGGATCTCGCGCTGAAGACCAGGCTGGCCTCGAACTCACAGAGATCCGCCTGCCTCTGCCTCCCGAGTGCTGGGATTAAAGGCATGCGCCACCACCGCCCGGCTTACTGGACTATTTAAAACAAGGACACCAGGAACTTGAAGGCAAATGGATGGAATTAGAAAAAAGATCATCCTGAGTGAGGTAAATCAGACTGAGAAAGACAAACATGGTATGTAGATATTATCTGTAAAGTAAAGGATAACCATGCTACAATCCACAGTCCTAGAGAGGCTAGGTGACAAGGAGGGTTCATGGGAGGGGACACTCAGATCTCCCTGGGAAATAGAAGAGATTTCGTGAGTGGAGTGGGGGTAGGTGAGGAAGGAAACATGAGTGATCAGGTTGAGGGTTGGGGAGGGACAGAGGGAGAGAGATTACTGGAAAGGCGATGCATTTTGGGGTCGGGTAAAACCTGGGACAAGGGACTCTCACAGGAATCTACAAGGAAGACCCCAGCTTAGAATCCTAGCAATACCAGATACATAGCCTGAACTGGCCATCTCCTGTGACCAGACTGGTGCCTAGTCCAATTGTCATCAGAGAGGCTCCCTCCAACAACTGATGGAAACAGATGCAGACCCAGAACCAAGCATAAGTGGATCAGGGAACCCTGCAGAAGAGAAAGAGAAAAGATTGGCAGAGCCAGAGGGGTCAAGGACACCACAAAAGGAGTCACAGAATCAACTAACCTGAGCTCATCAGGGCTCATAGAGACTGAACTGACAACCAGGGAGCCTGCATGGGACTGACCTAGCCACTCTGCATGTATAACTTGGTCTTTTTGTGGGACTCCTAACAGTAAGAGCAGGGGCTGTCTCTGACTCTTCTGCTGGCTTTCAGGACCCTATTCCACATACTGGGTGTCCTTGTCCAGCCTTAATACATGGGGAAGTGCTTAGTCTTACTGCAATTTGCTATGCCATGTTTTGTTGATACTCATGGGAGATGTGCCCTTTCATAAACAGAAATGGAGGAAGAGTGGATTGGAGGTGGGAACAGAGGGGGATGGGGAGACTTGGTAGGAGGGAGGGAGGCTAAATTGTGGCTTGGATGTAAAATAAATAAATTTATTTAATAAAAAGAAAGAAAAGAAAGATAAATACCCTGTCTGGTAGAACTTCTGATTAGCAAATGACCAAAATCAGGACAGAGAATTAACAGGTCTTGACAAAAGGGAAATGTGACATTGCTATGGCTTCTTCACAGTCATGTGGCTATTGACACCCTGAAGGAAAAGATGAAAAGAGCTTGACTATTTCCTGTCTGGTCTGGAGAAAATTCTATAACAAGGTGACGTTTTAGACCCAGTCTGAAATCTTTATGCAGAAAAGTTACATTAACAAGTCTTTTATATAGCAAGAAGCTTTATCAACCAAGGTGGCATCTTGACACTAGAAAGAGATGATAATTAACATAAGGCCCCATGTCCCAAAAATAATAACATCATCTGAAGCATGAAAACTCCTGGCATGGTTTCAGTTACTACAAAAGTGTCTCAAATGTTAATGTACTTGACAACAAAGCATTCCTATACTTGATAATAAGGAGATGATAAATAGACAGTTGTATTTGTTAGGCTAACAATGATCTTAAACCTGTAACAAAGTAAAATATTCAATCCAATTGACCCAATATTAGTCTTTTAGTCCCATTTTTCACTACAGCTATTATTTGTGACCCCATGCAAAATGTCCTACATGCACTCAGCCATTCCTTCAACCATGCAAGCCTGAATGATAGATACGATGCCCATGCCCTGTTCCCACAAGAAGATCCTCGTGCTCACTGGGGTTGAGTGTCATGCACAGCCAGAAGGCATCAGACCCAACAGTTATGGGGTGCAGTAGTCCTGATATTCTGTTCAGCTTACTGGTGCAGGCCAAAGCCAACAGTACAAACGCCAATGCAAAAACTTGCCTTAGAACCACAGCTGTCCTTAGCTCCGTCAGTGCTAATACTGTCAATGATATGAAAGGCATATCTCACATCCATCTGATACTTTCTTTTTTGACACAGGTATCGTGTAGCCCAAGCTGGCCTAGAATTCACTACACAGTCAAGGACAAAGTTGAACTTCCAATCTACCTGCATCCTTAGGGGTTTACAGAGGTGCACCACCATAGCCACTTTTATGTAGTGCGGGGGACCCAGACCAGGACTTCATGCATATTAAGTTCACATGCAGTGACATGCATAGTAGGCACATACTCTACCAACTAAGCCACATCTCCAGCCCCTTCACCAATTGATGCACACAAAGTCTCTAAGCTCAATTCGAATCTTTCCCATTGTAGCATAGCTGTGCAAGGAGAAACAGTAACCTAAGGAGCTGCCCATCTCTACTGTAGGAAGTAACAGTTGGAAAATGGAATCTACAGAGTGCCATTGCAT
Organism: Peromyscus californicus insignis; assembly: GCF_007827085.1. NCBI lineage: Eukaryota > Metazoa > Chordata > Mammalia > Rodentia > Cricetidae > Peromyscus > Peromyscus californicus. Next base: position 134,523 of record NW_026294593.1, on the reverse strand, counting down.
TCTCAGTACATATAAGAGTAGTGATATCATGACCCGTCATTTACATGATGATACATTAATGCTAAGTCAGCAATGGTAATTTAATTCCCATCACCTTGCATGAAAAATTCATTTTCTGTAGATGATTCTGTAGCCACCTCTCTCTCTACAAGATAGAAATCTTGAGGAGACAGGTGACTGAGCAGTCAGAAATCACATACACTGGCTGACTTAGCAGTCTTTAGAGTCAAATTGCAGGGTTTTTTTCTCATGTTAGAGGATTTTCCAAAGTGTTTACACCTTACACAATTCTACACAACAGATTCTGCAGTGGTTCCTTCATGACAAACCAGCAGCACTCAATCGTGGGCATAAAATCATTGTCTACCACTTTCAGAATCGAGTGGTTTACCTTTTCTTCTAACTTACTCTCCCGCAGGAACTGATCTGAAATGCTGTTTCAGGCAGAAACCAGGCCCACAAATTCTATGTGAATCAAGTCTTCAACACAAGTGTCACTTACTAAAATCCTGGAGACATCCGAAGCCATGGGGACCAATCATCAGCAAGCGGCCAAATGGCTGCTAAGTCCTTCATCCTTCCACGTTCACAGGTTTAGATGTGATCTTCCAGTGCAGGCCACAGAGTCAGACAATCGATTTCTAGATCTTCAAGTTTTCCCCCCTAAAATTGATCTGAACATGTCAGGAGCCATGGAGCCAACAGTCTCTGTTTAAACAGTTTGCCTTTTCATCTGCAAGTCACTGTCAAAGAATACCAGGCTCCCAAGGAAGAGTTCCGTGGGAGCCAAGTACAAGGGACTCAATAAGAAACTCCAGCTGAGATGGTGCCTGAGCTCCCACTGCAGACCTCCTCACACGTCTAGCCACTCATCTTAACAGAACTCAGAAGATTCATGACAGGCCAGAAGAGGCCCCAGAGGCAGTTCATTTAATTACAAAAGTTCAACTTGGAAGACAGTAAGCTGGGCCTCAAAGATTGACTCAGCAAATTTGTTTTTTTCAAAAGAGATTATATGGTGAACATTTTTCATAAGGCTTTGCAGCTAAGCCTCCAATTCCAAGGTTTTCATGAAACAAATTTCAGGCATATTATAAAGAAAAGCATCTTGTCTAAAAACACCAGTTACTGGAGTTTGGAATATCTGTTGTTCTCAAATGTATCAGCTTGAGCAAGGAGCCTCTAAAAGAAAGTCTGGGGTCACTTCCAGAAATGGAGACATGAATGTCTTCTATGAGTGTGAGACAACCCTCTTTTAAAGTCAGGTTTTCCTTTCTGCAAAACAAAAATTGTGCAGTCAGAGGATAAACCACAAAACAGTATTTAACAGGGAGACACCAGGTCATTTTTTTAAATACCCAGTAAAGGGTTTTTAATAGTTCATTGATATAAAAATCCTGCCAACCTAATCTACGTAAATATATGAGGAAGATTTCAATGGCCGCATCTAGAGAAATGTACCAACTGGAACTACACTAGAGCTTGGCTTGCTTCTGAAATAATACTGTACACAATAAAAGAACAACTTCTTTTTTAAAAAGCCCCACGTCAAATGTATGGTGTATCAATAAATGTAGCTCTTAGATGGAGTGATAGTTCAACACTATTTGTAAGACATTTATGGTCTTAATACATTTTGTGCTAATAATAGTAATAAAACCTCAATCTGTTTACCATTTTTGAGACATAGATTTAGGGTTTTAATTTTTAATATTCTGATTCTCTATGATAATCAACAAACTTTTTAAGCATATTATATTGATCAAAATCCTGTGAGAAGAGCAAATGAAATATGAGTTTTTAGAAATTAACAGTATAAGTGTATCTATACGCAGACATATACATACTCTTTTTTGAAGATATGTCCACTGGTAGATTTCCCATGCTCCAGCATTGGATAGCTGTACACTCATGTACACATGGACAGAACCAACATGTTATCACAAACAACACCCCCACCAAAAAAAAAAAGACACACACACACACACACACACACACACACACTCAGTTTGGTTTCGTTTCCTCAGACAGAGTCTCATTATGTTACCTAGTCTGGTTATGACCTCATATCCCTCCTCCCTCCTGACTGCTAGGATTATAGGTGTGAACCACCACACCTCACTTACGCTTTTATTTTTTAAAGTACATGATAGTGAATATTAAATCATTATAGTATTAGATTCCAAGTGTATATACTTTTAAAACCACATTATTTTAAAATGTCAGATTTTACAATACATCAGAAATAATGTTCTTTGTAAAACCTGAAACAACCTCAGAAGCTGACAATTTGTCCAGAGTCCTTCTAAGTTCAGAGAAGTCAAGACCATGGTAGGACCTTCTACTCTGCTCCTCTTGCCTTGTTATTATATTCTAGAATTAGGAGCTGTATTGATCTAGTATATCCTTGGAAACTGGATTTATGGCAAGCAGAGATTCCCCAATCAGTGGTATGTGGGTATGACTAACTTTCAAACAACTACAATATTAATTACTCGCCTTTCCATAAGAGTCATTACCATGTTCTTTCTGATAATGATCTCCTCTGGTGCTTTTGAAATGTGTTCTAGGTTTATAATAATTCAACTTCTATGCACAGCTTTTCACATTTTAAGTCTAAAATATGAGTATGTTGCTTTGATGCTGTAGATCACTTCTGGCACCCACCCCTTTGCAAGTGTCTTCACAAATACACTATAGTTCAGCACAGCACAGAAAGCAGCCAGAAAGGGATGAGATGGTGGGACAATATCAGAGAAAGGGGTGCGGACCTCTAAGCAGCAAGGTTGTTCAAACCTGAGGCTGCTTAAATCGCATCATTACTAACTCACAACTGGATTAAAACATGAATTCTTTTTCATTTAAGAACAGAGATGGGGCCAGTAGGCGGGGCCGTCCCGGCCAGGCCCTGCGCGCTCCGCCCCCACTGCTGCCCACGCGCGCGCGCCCGCCCCCGCACGTGGCGCCGGAACTCGGCGCGGGCCCGCTCTGCAAAGTAACAACTCTCGTCCCAGTGGAATAGAAGATGAACTCAACTGAATTCGGTGAAGATGTAGAAGAAGTTGTAAAAAATAACGCTGTGAAGGTAGAGGGTGATGATGCTCCGCTGGACTACTCCCGGAACTCCAGGGCCTCCGAGAAGCACCCCTTGGACAGCGTCCTCACTGCCCTCCAGGAGTCCAGCAAGCGGAAGCAGCTGGGCAGCGACAACCAACCAGACTCCGTCCCCAGTGTGAAGAGGAGACGGTTGATACCCGAGGCACTCCTCGCAGGCATGCGCAACCATGAGAACAGCTCACCCTGCCAGGGAAACGGGGAGCCAGCCAGCCGGGGCAGGAGTGGCAGCTGCGTGTGGCCTGCAGAGGAAGAGCCTTCCAATGAGGCCACCACTCCTTCCTACAAGAAGCCTCTGTATGGCATCTTCCACAAGATCATGGAGAAGAACAACCCTCCCTCTGGAGACCTGCTCAGCCCCTATGAGCTCATTGAAAAGGCAAACTTCAGTAACAGTCCTCCTCTACGCCTGCTGAATGAGCCTCAGAAACGGGAATGTGGTGCTGGGGTGGCCAGTGATGGGGACCCCAATATCTACTTCCTGATCCAGAAGATGTTCGACATGCTCAACACGCTCACATCTAACATGTCCCAGCTTCACAGCAAGGTGGACCTGCTCTCCCTCGAGGTGAGCCGTATCAAGAAGCAGGTGAGCCCTTCAGAGCTGGTGGCCAAGTTCCAGCCTCCGCCCGAGTACCAGCTCACTCCCGCCAAGCTGAAGCAGATCGTGGAGCAGAGCCTGTCCTGCGGCGACCTAGCCTGTCGCCTGCTTGTGCAGCTCTTCCCCGAGCTCTTCAGCGATGTGGATTTCTCCCCCGGCTGCAGTACCTGCGGCTTTGCCGCCAAGCGGAAGCTAGAGTCGCTGCACCTCCAGCTTATCCGCAACTACGTGGAGGTCTACTACCCCTCTGTGAAGGACACGGCTGTGTGGCAGGCTGAATGCTTGCCACAGCTGAACGACTTCTTCAGCCGCTTCTGGGCCCAGTGGGAAATGGAAGACAGCCAGCCAGGCGGCCAGGTCACCAACTTCTTTGAAGCCGACCAAGTGGATGCCGGCCACTTCCTGGACAACAAGGACCAAGAAGAAGCTCTGTCTCTGGACCGCAGCAGCACCATCGCCTCCGACCATGTGGTGGACACACAGGACCTCACCAAGATCCTCGATGAGGCCTCTTCCCCAGGTGAGTTTGCTGTGTTCCTCCTGCACCGGCTCTTCCCAGAGCTGTTTGACCACCGGAAGCTGGGTGAGCAGTACAGCTGCTATGGGGACGGTGGCAAGCAGGAGCTGGATCCCCAGAGGCTGCAGATCATCCGCAACTACACGGAGATCTACTTTCCCGATATGCAGGAGGAGGAGGCCTGGCTGCAGCAGTGTGCCCAGCGCATCAACGGTGAGCTGGAGGGCCTGGGGCTGGAGGCGGGCAGCGAGGGGGAGGCCCCACGGGACGACTGCTACGACTCCTCCAGCCTGCCAGATGACATCTCAGTGGTCAAGGTAGAGGACAACTTCGAGGGCTATCGGCCTGGCCGGCGCTCCAAGAAGATCTGGCTGGTGCCCATTGATTTTGACAAGCTGGAGATCCCACAGCCTGACTTCGAGATGCCAGGCTCAGAATGCCTGCTGAGCAAGGAGCAGCTGCGGAGCATCTACGAGAGCAGCCTGTCCATCGGCAACTTTGCCACCCGCCTGCTGGTGCACCTCTTCCCAGAGCTCTTCACCCACGAGAACCTGCGCAAGCAGTACAACTGCAGCGGCTCCCTGGGCAAGAAGCAGCTGGACCCTGCCCGCATCAGGCTGATCCGCCACTATGTGCAGCTGCTCTACCCGCGGGCCAAGAATGACCGCGTGTGGACTCTGCAGTTCGTGGGCAAGCTGAACGAGCGCTGTCGGCGGCGCAGGGACACGGAGCTGCGGCGCTCCTACCAGCAGCAGCACAAGGTCCACGTGCCTGGCCCCGAGTGCCGGGACCTAGCAAGTTATGCAATCAACCCCGAGAGGTTCCGAGAGGAGTTTGAGGGGCCCCCACTGCCTCCTGAAAGGAGCAGCAAAGACTTTTGCAAAATCCCCTTGGACGAGCTGGTGGTCCCCTCGCCAGACTTTCCGGTGCCTTCCCCCTACCTGCTGTCAGACAAGGAGGTATGTGAGATCGTGCAGCAGAGCCTGTCCGTGGGCAACTTTGCTGCCCGGCTCCTGGTCAGGCTCTTCCAGAACTCTTCACCGCCGAGAACCTTCGACTGCAGTACAACTACTCCGGGGCTTGCAACAAGAAGCAGCTGGACCCCACGCGGCTGAGGCTCATCCGTCATTACGTGGAAGCTGTCTACCCCGTGGAGAAGATGGAGGAGGTGTGGCACTATGAATGTATACCCAGCATCGATGAGCGGTGTCGCCGCCCCAAGAGGAAAAAGTGCAGACATCCTCAAGAAAGCCAAGAAAGTGGAGAAGTGAGAGGGCTGGGCCGCCCAGGGACTTGGGTCACCACAGGCTGAGCAATGGGCGGGGACCGAGCATTGCTCCGGAGCTCGTGTACGGTACCCACAGACAGGCACCTTATGTCAGTGGCGAGTGGTTTCCTACATTTGCACACGTAACACCTACCCAGCCACAAGAAAGAAGCCTTGAATTCGGTCTCTTGTATTCACGACTCTATTCTGTGATCCCTGGTGGCACGGCCGGAGCCTGGGAGTAACCATGCTGTGAAATCCAAGAATTGACAGGGTAGTCCCTCCTCAGGGCTGGGGCGCCCTCCCTAGCCCTCACAATTCAAAATACAAATTTAGACTAGATGTGGTAGTCCACACCTCTACTCACAGGCCATTGGACCTCTGTGAGCTCAAGGCCAGTCTAGTCTACATAATGAGACCCTGTCTCAAAAACAGCAAAATACAAATTCAGCAGCTTGTTTCTCTCCCATGTTTTGCATGTTCCATTTTTATCTTTTTTTTTTTTAATTAAAATGAAATCCTTTTCAAGAAAATCATCGGGCTCTTTGGTAGTCATTTTATTTAGGGGAAAAGAAATCTTAAAATATTTGAAATGAGATACTGTAAGATTACTTAAATTGCTGGGATTTTTAAAGATGATTTTAGATTTATGCTTTTTTTTTTTCTTTAAAGAAATGCCATATTCAGGCGTTATGGGTACCTGGCTTCAGGCGGCACAGTGGCTAGTTTTACTAATCCTGTGTTTGACATCTGAGTTTGGAAGAGTCCAGAGGCCCCTTGGATCCAGCCGACAGGATGGAATCTAAGTACTAGAAGTAGTGTGTAGCCCCTTGATACTCTATGAGTCCCCTTCTGCCGGGCCCCCCCCCCCGAAAGGTTCCCTGGGGCTCAGCCTGTCAGCCTGCCCTGGGGTGCTCATTGTAGACAGAACGCTGGAAGAAGACGTGAATGTAGATAGATGTGGAGGGAGGCTCAGTTCACCGGACTCCACGTGAGCTGTGTCCTCCACAGCCCTGTTCCCTCTGTACACAGAGATGGGACACAAGGTGTAGGGACATTTTTGTGTGATTTATGGGTGGGCTTCTCTTGGTTCACCAAGAACTGTTTACTTTTCCATGAATTTGTACAAAGTCCTATCCCCCGACCTCAGTGTTAGCTCCTCCCATGAGCAGCATGGCCTTGTACCTCGAAGAGCCTAGGGCTCTTCTGCGGGTGTCGGAAGGACCCAGACCATCTTAAATGGAGCACCCCTGCCCCTTCCCAGCCCCACTCAGACCTCCTCAATCCTTCCAGGAAGTTCTGCCGTCCTGGCCCGGCCCACCCCTGCCCTGGAGGCACACATGTCTTCTACCCTCCACACTGGGCCAGAGCCTAAGAAGGAAAGGAAGCAGTGTTTCCAAACTGAATCCATCTACCATTGACCTAGAAAATGAATTGAGTTGCCTGGGTAGTCATAAAAGCCTCGTGGGACATTTCAAATGCGGTAACTTAATGGCTTACTATTTTGCTACCTTAATATGCAGAAATGATAGAAATAATCTATGAATTTTCTCATGCAGATAAGAACTTTAGTTCTAGTAGACAATATGATATAATTTTGCATGTACCCAATGGGCATTTAAAAAAAATAACAATTTTGAATACTATAAAGCTTCTATTCACTGTCATTTTCAGGTAATTCATGCTGTAACTGTAAACCTAAATTATTGATGTTGAGAAGTACACAGGGCCTTCATGGCTCTCTGTCACATGACCACACCTGCGAACATATCTCCTTACTAAAAAGTGGGCAGGGCGGGGGGTGCTCCACAAACAAAGCAACCTTCTTTGTGCCTAGAAAGAAGGTCACAGGGGCATCCAAAAGACTCCCCTTCCCCTTACTTGGGCCTCTCTCCAATGCCTTAGTCTCTCTCTCTCTCTCTCTCTCTCTCTCTCTCTCTGTTTCTCTCTCTCACACACACACACATGCACACGCACGCTCGCATGCACGCACGCACGCACACACTACCCCAAAGATGGCTGTGGCACGCTCTCACCCTTCCACTAGTCAGAGAGAATTCCATGGATTTGCTCTGGTCTTGAGGATATAACCAAGAGGATTCCAAACCATGTGGAAATTGTCCTGCTTTCTGGAGTGGAGCGTGGCCCCGCAGCGTCAGAAGCACAATCGGTTGCTGAGTTTTTACAAGTCCTGTCTGCTCACAGCACAGACGGTAGGTTCTCGGAATTAAGCGTGACTTTTTGTAACCCAGAGCGTGTTGAATTCTGGGAAACTGTTTTAGTTTCCTTAACACTTTAATTATGTAGGGCTTCACCCCCCACCCCCACCCCACCCCCGCACCCCGAATCTCACTGTCCCTTTCAGTGAAAAGAGGCAGACACTCTGGGAGCTGATTGCTACCCCCTGGACTGTATGGTAGCCTCACTTCCCATCCATACAGGTGGCTCCAGGGGGCATGTTTTTTTTTCATGAATCAATATAAATAAAAAATACTTATTTTTTCAGAATTTAATGGGTTTCATGAAATCTGTTGGCGACTGCTTTCCTTGTTCCCCGTCTAAATTCTTCATTTGTGTTTTGGGTTATTTTTGCCTTGTATACAGAGGATTAAAGATTAGCACAGACATTCTGACGTTGACTAAGGTAGTATGTCACAGTGGGTGGTAGAGGTCTTGCTTTTCTCTGTTAGGAAGTTGTTAACGAATGTATGAATGTACAGTGTTCGAATCCTGCTCTTAGTTCACGTGGCCGTGTCTGTAAGATGACAGATGTCAGGGAGTAAAGTGTCCAGTGTCGTTAGTGCTCAGTGCCCTGCCCCTTCAGTGTCGAGCCCCAAGCCTTCCTTTCCTTTCAAGTTAGGGGGTGACGGGTTTATATCAGCAGCAATCATCAACCGACCAATGGGATCTACTTGATGGTGACTGGATTTGGCCTGATCACACCACAGTGCGGCTGCTTGGGTCCTTGTAGAAATAGCCTCAGTTTCTACCATTCCCCCAGAGATTGCTTTTTGCCTGACTGAGAGGGACCTGGAGACTCCTGGTTGGAGGTCCCTGGGTCATTCTGAAGTGGGGGTGAGGGCCAAAGTGGGGAATGAAGTGGGGGCTGGTACTGCTGTGGGAAGTTCTTGCCTCTCGTAGATCCAGCCTTAATGTCTGACATCCCAGCATGAGCAGACCCTGCACAAAGTGGATATCAGAGTTACTACTATGAGGAGTGAATAACTGTGAGGTTAGATTTACCAAAGAGAACAAGATACCACATCCTGTCTGCCTGTTACCATTGATTGGAGTGCACCCTTAGAAAACTGAATGTAACACAAACCAGGACATTTTTGGAAATTGTATGCTCTCTAGCAACTTTGTGTGAATTTTTATACAAGCACTGTTTTATTAATTATATAAAATATAAAAATAGAAAAAAAAAGAACAGAGATGGGGTTGGGATTTAGCTCAGTGGTAGAGCACTTGCCTAGCAAGCACAAGGCCCTGGGTTCAGTCCTCAGCTCCAGAAAAAAAAAAAAAAAAGAACAGAGATACCTGTGGTTTGATATAGTTCTTGTCATACATATATATATATATATATGTATGAAATTCTCAAAAATTAGATAATATATAACTAAATATAAATGAGTGTGGTTTAAAGCTTTAGAATTTATCAAGAAGTGCTTACATCTATGTATATGGTCTATGTGATACATATTTAAGTATGTATACTCTTCACTTAATAAATGTGGTTGGACGCCGGGCGGTGGTGGCGCACGCCTTTAATCCCAGCACTCGGGAGGCAGAGGCAGGCAGATCTCTGTGAGTTCAAGGCCAGCCTGGTCTCCAAAGCGAGTACCAGGAAAGGCGCAAAGCTACACAGAGAAACCATGTCTCGAAAAACCAAAAAAAAAAAAATAAATAAATGTGGTTGGTATTCCACAAATGAGAGTTAGATTAATTGTTAATTCCTAAACGGAATTCAACACTAGCTCTCTTGGGAGAACCACACCCTGCTTTTGAGAAAAGAGTACTCTTCTGCTCTACTGTGTTTCCAATAGAGCCAGAACAGTGAGCTTGTTCAGAACCAAAGAACTGGGCTTCCTACACACACAGGCCATATCTAGTTCAACTCTGATTAGGTAACTGACAAAAACGGTAGCTTCTCTTCCATCCAATGCACTGTACTTGATGGGAACAGAAACGAGAGCTATTTGCACTGTGTGTGGCAATGGGAGTACAATAGTGACTTTGCTTACCAGAAAAGAACTGTTGCTGGTAGGATCAGAAACTGTTTGTGATTCAACTCCTTTTATGAAGAGGAATTAAACACTAGCTTGCCTTAGGAGAAACATACTCAGCTTTTGAGAAAGGAGCACTCTTCTACTCTACTGTGTTTCCTATAGGGCCAGAACAGTGAGCTAGTTCAGAACAAAAGAATTGTACATTGTACATACACGGGACACATCTAGTTCCACTATACTTAGGAAACTGACATAAGCAGTAGCTTTTTTTCTGTCGAGTACACTGCACTTGCTAGGAATAGATGCAAGTGCTCTTTGCAATTTTTATGGCAATGGGAGCTCAATAGTGAATTTCCTTAACAGAAAAGATCTGTTGCCAGAAGGACCAGAAACTGCATGTGATTCAACTCCATTTTAGAAAGGGAATTCAACACTAGCTCTCCTAGGAGAAACAGATTCTGTCTTTGGGAAAGGAGCATTCTTCTATGCTACTGTGTTTCCAATAGGGCCAGAAGAGTGAGCTTGCTCAGAACAAAAGAACTGTGCTTCCTACACACACGGGCCATATCTAGTTCAACTCTGTCTAGGAAACTGACAAAAACAGTATCTTCTCTTCCATCCAATACACTTTCACAAGCTGTAAATAGACGTGAGTGCCATATGCACTGTATAGAGCAACGGGACGCAGTAGTGATTTCCTTACCAGAAAAGCATTGTTGCTCATAGGACCAGAAACTGCATGGGATTGATCTCTGTTTATGAAGGGGAATTCAACACTGGCTCACCTCATGAGAAACACACTCTGCTTTTGAGAAAGGAGTACTCTTCTACTCTACTGTGTTTCCTATAGAGCCAGAACAGTGAGCTTGCTCAGAACCAAAGAACTGTGCTAACTACAAAAACAGGCCCTATTTAGTTCAGCTCTTTTTAGCAAACTGACAAAAACAGTAGCTTCTCTTCTTTCCACTACACTGTACTTGTTGGGAAGAGATATGAGTGCTCTTTGCACTGTCTATGTCAATGGGAGTACAATAGTGACTTCCTTACCAGAAAAGAACGGTTGCTCGTAGGACAAGAAACTGCATGTGATTCAACACCATTTATGAAGGGGAATTTAACACTAGCTCATCTATGAGATACACACTTTCCTTTTGAGAAAGGAGCATTCTTCTATGCTACTGTTTTTCCTATAAGGCTAAAACAGTGAGCTTGCTCTGAAAAAAAAAAACAAAACTGTGCTTCCTACACACACGAGCTATATCTAGTGCAACTCTGCTTAGGAAACTACGGGTAAAGTAGCTTCTCTTTTGTCCAATACACACGCGAGTATTGGACTTGGTTGAAACACACAGGAGTGCTCTTTATACTGTGTACGGCAATGGGAGCGCAGTAGTAACTTTTCCTCACCAGAAAAGAACTGTAGCTGGTAGGATCAGAAAGTGCATGTGATTCAACTCTGTTTCTGAAGAGGAATTCAACACTAGCTCTCCTAGGAGAAACAGACTCTGTTTTTGAGAAAGGAGCCTTCTTCTATGCTACTTTGTTTCCAATGGGGCCGGAACAGTGAGCTTGCTCAAAACAAAAGAACTGTGCTTCCTACACACACGAGCTATATCTAGTGCAACTCTGTATAGGAAACTGAGAAAAACAGTACCCACACTTCCAACCAATACACTGCACATGCTGGGAATAGATGTGAATGCTATTTGCCCTGTATAGGGCAAGGGGACACTTTAGTAATTTCCTTACCAGAAAAGAACTGTTGCTCAAAGGACCAGAAACTGCATGTGATACAACTGTTTATGAAGGGGAATTCAACACTAGATCAATTATAAGAAACACACTCTGGTTTTGAGAAAGGAGCACTCCTATACGCTAATGTGTTTACAATAGGTCAAGGACAGTCAGCTTGCTCAGAACAAAAGAACTGTGCTTGCTACACACACGAGCTATATCTGGTTCAACTCTGCTTAGGAAACTGATGAGAAAAGTACCTTCTCTTTTGTCCAATACACTGCACTTGGAGGGAACAGACGCCAGTGCTATTTGTACTGCATATGGCAATGGGAGCACAGCAGTGTCCATCAGTACAGGAAAAGAACTGTTGCTCGTAGGAACAGAAACTGCATGGGATTCAACTCTGTTTTAGAAGGGGAATTCAACACTAGCTCGCCTTACGAGAAACACATTCTGCTTTTGAGAAAGTAGCATTCTTCTATTCTGCTCTGTTTCCTATATGTCAGAACACTGAACTTGCTCAGAACAAAAGAACTGTGCTTCCTACACACACAAGCTATATCTAGTTAAACTCTACATAGGAAACTGACTAGAAAAGGAGCTTCTCTTCTGTCCATTACACTGCACTTGCTGGGAAGAGACGCAAGTGCTAATTGCACTCATATGGCAATGGGAGCACAGCAGTGTCCTTCGTTACAGGAAAAGAACTGTTGCTCATAGGACCAGAAACTTCATGGGATTCCACTCAGTTTATGAAGGGTAATTCAATACCAGCTCGTCTTACCAGAAACAACTCTGTTTTTGAGAAAGGAGCACTCTTGTACTCTACCGTGTTTCCTATAAGGCCAGAACAGTCAGCTTGCTCAGAACAAATGATCTGTGCTTCCCAAACACAAGGGCCATATCTAGTTCAACTCTATCTAGGAAACCCACAAGAACAGTAGCTTATCTTTTGTCCAATACACTGCACTTGCTGGGAACAGACGCGAGTGCAATTTGCACTGTGTATGGCAATGGGAGCACGATAGTAACTTTCCTTACCAGAAAAGAACAGTTGCTGATAGTACCAGAAAATGCATGTGACTCAGTTCCGTTTAGGAAGGGGAATTCAACACTAGCTCTCTTTGGAGAACCACACCCTGCTTTTGAGAAAGGAGCACTCTTCTACTCTACTGTTTTTCCAATAGAGCCAGAACAGTGAGCTTGTTCAGAACCAAAGAACTGGGCTTCCTACACACACAGGGACTATCTAGTTCAACTCTGCTTACTGAACTGACAAAAACGGTAGCTTCTCTTCCATCCAATGCACTGTACTTGTTCGGAACAGAAACTAGAGCTATTTGCACTGTGTGTGGCAATGGGAGTACAATAGTGACTTTGCTTACCAGAAAAAACTGTTGCTCATAGGATCAGAAACTGCATGTGATTCAACTCCGTTTATGAAGGGGAATTCATCACTAGCTTGCTATACGAGAAGCACTCTCTGCTTTTGGGAAAAGAGCACTCTTCTACTCTACTGTGTTTCCTATAGGGCCAGAACAGTGAGCTAGTTCAGAACAAAAGAATTGTACTTCGTACATACACGGGACACATCTAGTTCCACTATACTTAGGAAACTGACATAAACAGTAGCTTTTCTTCTGTCCAGTAAATGGCACTTGCTAGGAATAGACTCAAGTGCTCTTTGCACTTTTTATGGCAATGGGAGCACAATAGTGAATTTCCTTAACAGAAAAGAACAGTAGCCCGTAGGACCAGAAACTGCATGTGATTCAAATTGGTTTCAGAAAGGGAATTCAACACTAGCTCTCGTAGGAGAAGCAGAATCTGTTTGTTAAATCTAGTATTTCAATCTTCTGCATGTCTATTGACATTTTCCTTCATGTTAGAACTTAATGAAAGAAGAATGACAAAATTCTAAGAATGAAGACTTATATTAGAGTCTAACCAATTTCTTTCCAATATTTTACAACCATCAAATCTGTCTGCTTACAGACAGACATTCTGCCTCACTTTGCTGGTACTTCCATGGTATTTTCATATACTATTAGTCTTTATATGATTTAATATTTGCATCAAATCATTAGTCCTGCTTTTATAATCTAGTATGGCAATCTTTGGTTTCAAATTGAAATATTAAATTCTTTCACTTTAATGTAATTAATGTTACATTGGTATTCTAGTCAACAGCTTGATTTGTTCTTTTTTTTGGTTTTGTTCCTTAATAACTCTTTTGTCTTCTATTAATCAAATACATTTTATCACTTGATTTTCCCTATCAGCTTGCTAATTACATATTCTTTAAGTGGGTACCTCAGAAATAAAAGGCATTCTCTTACTTACGAGAATATACTATAATTAATAGATTTAGCCTCTCTGAATATGAGTTTGACATCGTTTTAACTTTTTGTACCCTACTCCACTATGCATTATTATTGCTGCCTTTTAGTGTGATTCTACTTTCATTTTACTTTATTTTATTACATTTAATTTATTTTATTGAGACAGGCTATTTAACTACATAACCCTGTCTGGCCTGGAACTCACTTTGTAGACCAACTCGACCTCATACTCACAGAGATCCTCCTGCCTCTGCATCCCAAGAGCTAGGATTAAAGGAGTATGTCACCATGCTCGACCTATTTTTTAAGCTTTTTGTTACAAGGAATTTCCTACATATACAAATACAAATGTAATAATAAAATGAAACCTCCAAGGCCATTCCCTGTCCTAATGATCATTAGCCCATGTCCAATTTTGTTCTAGCTTATCCCTGGCAACTTTTCCTTTCCCCATACTATTTTAATACAAATGCCACACATCATAGTTCTAGAACTATCTTAATATTTATCTCTAAAAGACAAGTAGTTTTTAAGCATATAGCTAAAATAATATCACCAAGCATATAAACGATTTTAGAATACTGTTTAAAACTGGGTGAGCATTAAGATTTCCAAGTATCCCAACTGCCATTGTTGCTTTACAAGTGTTTTAAAATCAAGTTTCTTGCCGGGCGGTGGTGGCGGCGGCGGCGGCGGCGGCGGCGGCGGCGGCGGCGGCGGCGGCGGCGCACGCCTTTAATCCCAGCACTCGGGAGGCAGAGCCAGGCGGATCTCTGTGAGTTCGAGGCCAGCCTGGGCTACCAAGTGAGTTCCAGGAAAAGGCGCAAAGCTACACAGAGAAACCCTGTCTCGAAAAACCAAAAAAAAAAAAAAAAAAAAAAAAAAAACGAAAACAAACAAAAAAAATCAAGTTTCTTATTAGCTCTGAATATTATAACTTGTTGATATGTCTTCTAAGTTTCATTTAACCTATTAGTTCTCCTCAGCCTTTTCTTTGTGCTAATTTGTTACTGCTGATTAATTGGGGACAAGCCTTGCTAGAAGAAAACTTTCCAATCGATCACATTTCATTCCTTACTGGTAATATATCCTTGGGAGGCACACCATATCTGGTCACAGTTTCGTAACAGCCACAGGACATTAGTGTTCAGTTCCTGACTCTATCAGCTCCTTAGGTTAGATAGACAATTCCGATATATCAACTACAATCTATAAGAATATTATCATTCTTGTGAGATTTGTCATGTAACATCTAAAATACTATTTTCATGACAAAATGCCCTCTATTTGTTTATTTAATCAAAAGAAATACTGAACAAATGCATGATTCTTTACATTCTCCCACTGTGACCAATGGCTTAGGACTATATTTAATGTCTGAATTAATGGATTTAAAATATTTGATCATTTTAATCCACTTCAGTTCTCTGATTAACTTGTGAGATGCTTAAATTATCCCTTCTTAATTTGTTTGGCAGGGATTTAAATTTCACTAGACACTATTTTGATTGTTTTAAACTATTTATTCACAATGACATTTATTATCTCTGGAGTGCTCTTCTTGCCTCCCAGCATCTCCATGATTCCATCTGGAACCATTTGCCTCTCACTGAGACTTTCTTCAAGAATTTCAGTGTAGAAATGGTGGCCATTAATGATCTTATTTTAACACTCAGCAATATATCTTTTCTTTTTTTTTTTTTTTTTTGGTTTTTCGAGACAGGGTTTCTCTGTGTAGCTTTGCGCCTTTCCTGGAACTCGCTTTGGAGACCAGGCTGGCCTCGAACTCACAAAGATCCGCCTGCCTCTGCCTCCCGAGTGCTGGGATTAAAGGCGTGCGCCACCACCGCCCGGCTTATATCTTTTCTAAAGGTTGTGTTCACTAGGTATAAAAGTCAAGAATGGTAAAATTTTGATACTCTGAGTGATTTAACTATTTTCTAGCCTCCATTGTTCTGTTTATAATGTACAAATTCAATTAGTGTATCTTTGAAATTTTGTCTTTTTTTCCCTTTTGGATGATTTCAACATTCTCTTATTTGTTTTTTAGTAGTCTACTATATTTATATCAATGGATAGATAGATAGATGATAGATAGATAGATAGATAGATAGATAGATAGATAGATAGATAGATATAGAGAGAGATAGAGAGATAGATATAGAGAGAGATAGATAGAGAGATGAATGGATTGATTTTTTTTCTTTTTTTTCTCCCCGCTCCCGCCCCCCTCACCTTCCCCCCAGCCCACACCCCATTCCCACCTCCTCCAGGGCAAAGTCTCCCCCGCGGACTGAGATCAACCTGGTAAACTCAGTCCAGGCAGGTCCAGTCCCCTCCTCCCAGGCCGAGCCAAGCGACTTTATAAAGGTTCATGAACCTATTTCTTGATGTCCGACATGAATTTTGGAAAACTCAACCAATATATCTTGAAAAGTTGCTTGTACCCCACGTTTTCTAATCTCTGCCTAGGCCTACACCTACCAGCCTGGACCCTGAGGCTACCTTACATGTCCATTATGGAGTCACCTTTATCTTTGATCCCTATCCCTTTTCAGTTTTGTGCTTTAAATCCAAGTACCTTTTACTGACACCCCTTTCACACAGCAAATCCTCTGTTCTAATATGTCTCACCTGTTGTTAACCATATCTAATGAAGTTTTTATTTCATTTGTTATGGTTTTAAGTTTTAAGACGCTCATTTGATTGGGTTGATAGACTCAATCTCTGATGAAATTCTGTTTCTTAAACAAACTAACGATATATGTGAGAGCTTGTGTCTTATGACGCCAACAGCTGAATCATTTTGGTATCTAATGCCTTTAGCTCTTTTTCTATCACAGTTTTTAGTCAGCTCTCCCTGTTTCTTTGAATACCCACTATGACAAATTCATTGTTTATGGAAACTGCACATGTCTGAAATTTTTCTTCTTCCAAAGGTGATATGATTTTGCTCTATAAGCGGAGAAAGTACAGGAAGGTCATAATGACCCAGCTGAGGTTAATACACTACCAGCTTGCTCTAATTCTAGGATACAGCTCTTCACCAGCCTCAGTGTTTCTCAGGTTCCCACAATCTCAGAAACCATGTATTCTGAAATGACAAGACACTTCAACATCTCCACTTGGTCTTATTGCTGCATTGGCTGTCTTGTGCTTTCTATCTGTTGACTCCTCCTGGGCTTGTGCAATGTGGCCTCAGGTAGAAAGAGAGCTGAGTACAGCTCTCCTTGGCTCCTTTTCTCCGGGACATGATTCTGCAAGCGCTGGTTCTGTTGGTTACCAAGAACTCCAATGACCAGCACAATATAAGATGTCTCCATTTCCAAAAATATCATCTTGTTAAGCCCCTGTCTGATGCACTCACACTTTTATTGCCCTCGATTTTTTTTTGTTTTTGTTTTTCGAGACAGGGTTTCTCTGTGTAGCTTTGCGCCTTTCCTGGGACTCACTTGGTAGCCCAGGCTGGCCTCGAACTCACAGAGATCCGCCTGGCTCTGCCTCCCGAGTGCTGGGATTAAAGGCGTGCGCCACCACCGCCCGGCGATTTTTTTTTTTTATATTATCAAGAATTAGACCTATTCTCATGAGTTCAGTGATTACAAAGAAACACATGGCAATGCAAAGCAAGTATTGACGTTCACTCAGCAATCAACCTCAAAAATGCCAGGAAATCTGAAGCTTTCTCTGGTAAAAATATGGAAGAGAAGAGAAAGGGGATGGGTTATTTATCATGGACAATACTCAGCACAATTTTATTGCTCCTTGGGGAATCTGAGGCTTTTAAAGACGCTATTATTATTTGGAAACTCTCCAGAGAGCACTAAGGATTAAAAATAGCACCTGCTCTCTGATAAGTCACATCACCTGTTTATTGCCCAGAGTGATGAAAATCATTTAATAAAAATATTACAGACACTGTTTAAAATCATGAGCACAATTCAGATGCTCAGCAGAGTTAGGGAATGTTTGTGCCTAGCTTACTACAGAGTTGTTACATGGATAACTCACGTGGTGAGACAGAGATAATTCACTTCTTTAAGGAATCATATCTTTGAGTAGCAAAAATAAAACTTCTGTAACCACCTCTGATTTGGTTTATCTAGAACCAGTACAAAACTTTAGCACTGAAAGCTGGACATGGTGGTTTAACCCGTAGTGTCAGAAGCTGGGAGGCTGGGGTAGAAGGACGGGTCAGCCTTGGATTATAAAATGAGAACTTGCCTCAAAACAGCAAACAGGAGCCAGAGAGACAGTTTAGCAGGTGAAGGCCTGGTGGCCTGAGTTCAGTCCCCAACCTCATGTACCTCTAAGTGCACACCATGACACACATGCCCACTCACAGACATAGACAGGCAGAGAGGCAGATGCACACACACACACACACACACACACACACACACACACACACACACACGCACACACACATATATACAAAGAAACAAATGAAACAAAACCTTCACCTTTTTGGGTGTGTGTTTGCATGCGGTTGTGTATGCATGTATGCATGTTCAAATGTGAACAGGCACGTGTTGGGGATGCAGATGCATGTGCACATGCTATGTGCCTGTGGAGGCCAGAGACTGATGTCAGGACCTTCCTTCATTGCTTTCCACCCTTACACTGAGACAAAGTCTCTCAATTTAATGCAGAGCTTACTGACTCAGCAAGTCTAGCCAGTCAGCTTGCTTGAGGGACCCCTCCTCTGCCTCCCCTGCACACCTGCCAGGCATTCCATGGGTGCTGGGAACCCAGACTCCAGTCCTCACACTTAGGCATACAACACTTTATACACCAAGGCATTGCTCCAGCCTTTACTTTTTATGCCTTCTTGTTTTCTTTTGGGGGTCCTGCTCTTACTGCTGCCCTAGGAAAACAGATACAGTGAATGTGGCCCAGGTGTAGATAATTAGTGTTCCATCCTTTTGGCTACAGTACTGCTGCCTCCAGGCAGTCTCCAGGCAGCACCAGGGTATGAAAAAAAAAATCCACGGATGTGGTGAGGGCTAGTCTTTTTCTGTCTGAGAGTACAAAAAAAG
The DNA here is from genome assembly GCF_007827085.1 of Peromyscus californicus insignis. Taxonomy (NCBI): domain Eukaryota; kingdom Metazoa; phylum Chordata; class Mammalia; order Rodentia; family Cricetidae; genus Peromyscus; species Peromyscus californicus. Next base: position 115,677 of record NW_026294593.1, on the reverse strand, counting down.
GTAATTTTCTCTTTTACTGCATCTCGAAAAATCTCTCTCTGAAAATCTCCCTCCACACAGCACATATCTTTCCTCTACACTTCTCTCTTTTCACTGCTCTCTACACACACTTCTCTTCCCTGCTACATTTCTTCACTCATAGCTTGCATTTCTCTTCTACATCACTCACTCACCTCTTCACTCACTCACCTCTTCACTTACTCACTCACCTCTTCACTCACTCACCTCTTCACTCCCTCTCCTCTTCACTCACTCATCTCTTCACTCACTCACTCCCTCACTCTTTCACACATACACTCACTCCCTCACTCACTCATATACTTACTCACTCACTCATTCACTTATCTCTTCACTCACTCACTCATTCACCTCTTCACTCACTCACTCATGCACTCACTACTGACAGAACAAACTCTGGACAATAAATGAGTTATATTTTCTGGGTCACATGGCATTAATTAAGCAAACAATAAGATACAGAGTCATGAGAAATCACACAGCCTCTCCCAGGCCTGAAATGTCACACTGACCATAGCCAGCTGCCCTGATGTTCACAGTCTGTAAAGCAAAGTCAGGAGGCACATAGGCATCCAGTGCCCAACATTTCCTAATGAAAAGTAACATTGAAATTCAGGACCTAAACAATAAACAGTTCGTTGGCTGAACCTTGAGCCTTGCATCATAAAACTGAGGTTCAGGAGTATGTGCAGAAAGTCAGTTACTGCAGGGAGTTATATCTTAATGTTATCAGCCTGAATTTGGTTCAACATATAGTCACCTGAGAATTTGACCTTGTACAATTCATATCCAGGGACAACTAGTCTACTTTGAATGTGTTTTGAGGTCCTTAATCAGCCAAATGTGTAAAAAGCTGCCTTTGTAGCTGAGAACACTGCTATGTTGCTATGTCAGTCTGATCCATGAGAAACATCCCAATATTATTTCTATTCATCAGAATGATACAGCTTAATCAGAAATTGTCTTCCTGACCACCCACATCTATCCGTGTGCCCAGCAGATGGAGTATATATGTGATAAATGCACAACAGTGGGGAAAATACCTATAGCTGTTTTTAGGGAAGAAAGGTAGTGGCGCAAGAGAAAATTTTCAGGCAGAAGCAACCGGTTTTCAGCGTCTGTGGTCCCATAAGCCTTGTTTAACACAATTCCCCCAGCAGAGAGTTATTCATCTGGTAAGTCAACACCTGAATTATTAATTGCCATCTGTTGTATATTCTTAATGGCCACCGACACTACAGTCTTTGATTCAGCCATGAGCAAGTGATCCTAGATATTCTTAGGAGACTCAAGGTTGGATTTTATGATGAATATTGGAAAGAAATTTTTCTAGCTGCTCAAATACTAGAGTGAAAGTTTCAATGTGGTAATCACTAAATAAAGAAGGCTGAAGGTAGAGTGAAGACAACATTCCTGTTGCATGAGTAAACACACACATCTCGTTGTTAAAACCATTGTGTAGTAACTGAATTTCAATAGATGCTAAAAGTCATTACTATCCATCAAATCAAATGTCTTTGCTATCCATCAACAAAGTCTTTAGCAACAGTTTATTTAAGACTGATGTACCCTCACTCAGGTTTATGAATAAAACTTCAGCTGCTTATTGAAACAATGAGCATTAGCAGTCTTAAATAAATCATAAAATGTATTACAGAGGATTAATGATATTTTAGTTTCACACCCTCACTTACATCAGTAGTTCTCAACCTTCCTAAGGACCCCTTAATACAGTTCCTCATGTTGTGGTGACCCCAACCATAAAATTATTTTCATTGCTACTTCATAACTATAAGTTTGCTACTGTTATGAATCATAATGTAAATATCTGTGTTTCCTATGGTCTGAGGTGACCCCTGTGAAAGGGTTGTTCAACCCCCTATGGTGTTGTGACCCACAGGTTGAGAACTGCTGATTTACATGATGCTCAAGACGTGACTCATGAACTTCACCAAGTACTATTAACCCATTCCTCAAAGATGCTTAGTTATTTGGAGAGTGAGGTAAGTTATAGAAAGACTCATGGGAAGGAGAAAGCTTTTAACTTTTTATGATTTTAAAAAGTCTGTCTTGGGCCAGACAGATGACTCAATGGGTAGAGGAGTTGCTGAGAAAGCCTCATGAGTGAGCTCAATCTTGAGAAACTACATAAATGTGGGAGGAAACAACTGACTCCACGAAGCTGTTCTCTGATCTCTACATGTATGTTGTGGCTGTGTGCCAACACACACATTATACACACATAGATATAAATAACTTTCTAAAAGTCTGCCTTCTTAGACTAAATCTTGGCAGAGAAACCTAGAAGCTTGCAGACCAGTGAGTGGCATAACATCTGTCAATAAAGCAGCATGTCTCAGACCAGGTAGGAAGTGAGGCTCATTTCCTACGGTTGTTCTCTGACTTCCACACGTGTGCTGACATGGAATCATACATTTGTGCACACACACACACACACACACACACACACACACACACACACACAAATGAAGAAAGGAAAGGATAGAAGAAGGGAAAGCAGGAGGAGGGAGAGGAAGGGAAAGCCAGTCTTCAGCTTTGGCTAACGAAATGGTTGTGGATGGTAGCTATCAGGCACACTCCCAGGAGAAAGGCTGCAAAGGAAGTAGGAGCTTCTCAGCATCTTTTGTCCTCCAGGTGGACTCTGGCTCAAGCATGCACACAGACTGGGGACCATACGTTCCTACCCACAGCATTGAATTAGGAGTGAAGTAAAATGTTCAGGACCAGAATTTTAAATATTAGTTTAATAACCTCTATGCACCTGATTTCCAAATGGTTTTCTTCCTCTCTGGAGAGGCACCTAATGTCACACATTGGTATTAAGATGAGCCATGATAACTGAAAACTATGGGTGGGCATCTGTCAGAGCTATTAAATTTAAAACAATGTATGAAATATTCCCTTTCCTAAAACTGTACTCTGCCAATACATGCTGAACTTTGAAGTGTGGTCTTATTCCCTCACAACTAGTCATAGTCTATGTGAGAAATGAATTTTAAGAGAAATACAGTGATTCCAAAGTGAGAAATATGACCACTTTCAAACTCCAGGTAACTGAGAAGTTAAAAGAAAAATGACATGTTCATTATTTGAAGAAGAAGTAGAATTTTAGTGTTCTAATCACATCCAGTAGCATGTTTTGGCCACACCCAAATTCACTAAGACAGTGAGTTTCATTTCTTTTGATAGTACCCATTGTAAAAACTATATTTCTACCTATATGCAAAGTGACTGTGTATTATGAGAGGCCATAGTAGTAAATAACTCTGATGTCTAGCAAATGAACTCAGGCCTTTCTATTCTATATCATCAATAAATGCTGCTTTAAAATCTCTAAATTGCTTTCACAATCCCCCCAGTAACTTGCAACTTGATGCAAGATGCATAACCTTGCCTAACTGGACACATTCCACATGTTAAGCTAGCTGAGAGAATTATGCATATTCAAATCATTACTAGCTCTAATCTCCAGTTAAAGCTTTTCTTAAATCAAATGAAAACAATCCTATTTCACAATGGAAATCTGCTCATTATCTTGTCTAAATGTCTCCATGTAGCATTTGAAGTGAGATGTTTCTTTCAGAATATATTCTGAAGTGACCTGGTGTATGCGGACGACCTGAAATCCAAAACAATACCTTTTATTTGTCTATTTTTAACCACAGACCTCTATAAAAGTGAAGGAAGTGGGACACTACAGGAATACACCAAAGCAACCGAGAGGATGTCCCCTGAGCTGTTCTGTTTCATTTGGGGGCATCAGCTCCTGCCTGACTACTGCTCCTGTGAAAAAGACATTTTCTTAATGACCCCTAGAGGAAGACAATGATCTGATAAACGAGAAATGTGACACATAAAGTTGTCCCACACCTGTGTATATAATGTCATCTGGGCCCACACATTTTTTTTAAAGCAGAAATAGCATCATTTCTCTCTATTCCAATGATTCCCCTAACCCTGGAGGCCAATACGGAGAATGGCCATCTCCCTGTTAGATCCACAATGAACTAAAACTTCCAGTGCTCCAAAAGCCCTTTCTTTCCACCTTAAAAAGTGGCCTGAATGTCTGTTAACGGCTTCCCTTTGTTAACTCCTGCCTGAGAATTTACATGGAAGCATGTTTACAAGTCACCCTGAGGGAAGAAATGCTCACCATCGGTATGACAGCCTGAGGATGGGTGTCAGGGTTTCCTGTTGGCTCCCTTGTCACGTTTCTAAATTACTGTTGAGACTACAGGGTAGGCCCAGCTTATGAAAATTTTTTTGTCTTCTTTCAGCTTCACAGATCATCCACAATCACACACGGGGCTAAAAATGAAAGACAAAGTTGTGTAAACCTATTTCCACTGTTGCTCAAAGCTGAAGCAAATGACACAATACTCAATACTCAGAGCTAGGGATGAGTCTGTGTGTTGAGGAGCAGTGACAGCCACAGCATTGGCTTAGCATTTTAGTCCAAACAGACCATTCCAGATGCTGGAATTCTGCCAATGGTGATTGTGCTCAGACTTGAAGACAAGAATTCATCATACTTGGTCATCCTTGAGAAGCTTTGGTGTAGAGATGTCATTCAGTGCTTGGACACTGCTGTCCACTTTGTGTCTCATTTAAAACCTGTCCTTAAAAGACCAGAGAGAAGGGAGTAGAGAAAAACAGCTTAGGGTGGTGAGCGCAGTGCTCCTGAGACTTCAGTGTAGTGACAGATCACCCAGGGTAGAGCTGCAGTGCGGGACTGGTCGGGGAATGGGGTCTCAGGTTCCCCACAACCATGAAACACCAGGTGTCTGCTCTTAGGAAAACCCGAGTCAGCATCTTCTCCGAGGCACCACTGAACTCTGTAGGCCTGAGACAACACCTACGCTGGCTCTTTTTCTTTACAGGGGTCTTACCTGCTACCTTCTCTCTTTTTAAAATACATGTGTTTATTTATTTTTACATATGTGTGTGCATGTGTGCATCTGTCTGTCTGTGTCGGTCTCTCTGTCTGTCTATGGGCAGGTGTCCTCAGAAGCCAGAGGTATTAGATTTCCTGGAGCTAGAGACACAGGCAGCTCTGAGCCACCTGGAAGGAGTTCTAGGAACCAAATTCAAGTCTTCTGTAAGAGCAATGTGAGTTCGTAACCACTGAGTTCCCTCTCCTGTCTCTATTTAATTTTTTTGACAAGGTCTTACTCACTGTATAGCCCTGGCTGTTCTAGAACTTGCTATGTAGACCAGGCTGACAATGAACTCACATTTATCTCCAAAATGATTAAAGGAGTGTAGCACCATACCATCTCCTTCTGGAAGGCATCTCAGTAGAAACAATGCAGGTCATCTGCACAGTGCAGTGGCTCTGGAACCACAGATCCAGGCTAGAAGCCCAGCTAGATGACTTAACCTGTAATCTCAGGTCTTTGGGGATCTCATGAACTTCTTTCAGCTTCCTTTCCCCCTTTGTGAAGTGGTTATTTTTACTCCCTGGGTTGTTACAAGAAACAACATAGTCCCTGAGAACAACACAGTGGGCTGATCTCTAGCCCAGATGAATAAACAGCCTAGAATAGGACAATTCCATCTACAGGAAATAAGAAAGGAGGTGGGAAGTTACATGCTTGAATATTTCTTGTTTTTCTCAATACTATGATTCTGGCTTTTTCTTGGATCTATAGCTTTGGGTTATATAGAGCTCTATATACATTAAGCCAAGCATCTCTTCTATTTCCAGTACTTCCAAATTCTAAAAGCTACTCTTCAATTAAGCATTTAGTAGTGTCAGAATGCAGAAAGAATGCAGGTTTCTTGTTTTGTTTGGTTTTAATGTTTCACACTCTATGTACGGGTAAGCTGGCTCTGGAGTTGGCCTGCTACACCTGACTCTGGTATTTCCAAAAACAAATCCTAGTTCTGAAGTTGCTCCTTCTAATCTCTCTTTTCTAATTTGACACAAGGCTTGATGTTGCTTGCCCCACACATGACACACAGGTTCCCCTCTGCACACATCTGCTTGGGAATCCAACTTCCTCTAGGGGAATCCAGAGGTAATTCTGAATTAACAAGAGGAATAAACAAGAAAACTACTAATTTAACTTTTCCCAAATCTTCCCACTTAAGTAGATAGAGACAAACACATAAAACCTAGGGTTGTTTAAAAAAAAAAAAGTAAGGAGGAAGAGTTACTGACTTAAATAAAAAGAACAAAGGAAAGAGAAGAAAACTATGAAACACACACTTTCTCCTCCAATTCCCTCTGACAGTTCTCCAGCCAAATTGTAGACCTCTTGTGGACCACGCCTAGACCCTTCTTAGATACTGTAATGCAACGTCCTTAGTCATCAGAGAAATGCAAATCAAAATGACTCTGAGATTCCATCTTACACCTGTCAGAATGGCTAAGATAAAAAACACAAGTGTCAGCTCATGCTGGAGAGGAGGTGGAGAAAGGGGAACACTCCTCCGTTGCTGGTCAGAGTGCAAACTTGTACAGCCATTTTGGAAATCAATATGGTGATTTCTCAGAAAACTGGGAATCAATCTACCACAAGACCCAGCTGTAACACTCTTGGGCATATACCCAAAGGATGCTCAATCATACTACAAGGACACTTGCTCAACTATGTCCATAGCAGCTTTATTTGTAACATCCAGAACCTGAAACAACCTAGATGTCCCTCAACCAAGGAACGGATAAAGAAAATGTGGTACATTTACACAATGGAGTATTTATTAGTCAGCTATTAAAAACAATGACATCATGAAATTTGAAGGCAACTAGAAAAGAACATCCTGAGTAAGGTAACCCAGACCCAGAAAGATAAACATGGTATGTACTCACTCATAAATGAATATTAGCTGTAAAGTAAAGGATTACCATGCTACAATCCACAGCCCCAGAGAGACTAGGTTAAAAAAAAAAAGGGTTCATGGTGGGCAGGACACCCAGATCTCCCTGGGAAATAGAAGAAATTTCATGAGTGGACTGAGGGTAGGTGGGGAAAGGACTGTGAGCGATAACATTGGGGTGGGGGGGTTGGAGGGAGAAAGTACTGAATAATCTTACTGGGAAGGGAAGGCATTTCGGGATCAGGTACAATCCTGGCACACGGGAATCTCCTAGGTATCTACAAGCATGACCCCAGTCGAGACTCCTAGTAACAGCCATCTCCTATGACCAGGTAAGGCTTTTAGTGGAGGGATTAGGATGCCAACCCAGCCACATAACCTTTCAACCTACAGTCTGTCCTCCCTATGGGATGTGCTGGGGTAAGGGTGGCCTAGATATTGAGGGAGTAGCCAACCAATGACTAAAACCTATGCCAGGAGAGTAAGCCCAACCCTGACACTGCCTGGAGTACTAGGACCTACAGGCTAGATGACCCAGAGACCTAAGATAGAACCAAACACAATTGGAGAGAAAAATATCAATGGAATGATGCTTAATGATATTTTGCCATACTCATAGATTGGTTCCTAGCCCCATTGTCATCTGAGAGGCTTCATCTAGAAACTGATGGAAACAGATGCATACACACAGCCAAACATTAAACAGAGTTTGGGGAATTCTTCCTGTGAACAGAGAGAGGAGGATTATATGAGCTGGAGGAGTCAAGGACATCACAAGAAAACCCACAGAATCAACTAACCTGGGCTCACAGAAGCTCCTAGAGACTAAACCAACAACCAGGGAGCCTGTACTGGAATGACCTAGGCATTCTACATATATATTACAGTTGTGTAGCTTGGTTTTCTTATGGGACTCGTAACAGTGGGAGCAGGGGCTGTCTCTGACTCTTTTGCTGACCTTTGGGACTCTACTCCTCATACTGGGTCACCTTGCCCAGCCTTAATACATGGGGAGGTGCTTAGTCTTACTGCAACTTGATATGCTATGGTGTGTTGATATTCATGGGAGACCTGTCCTTTCCTGAACAGAAATGGAAAAGGAGTGGATTGGGGGGTGGGGACAGAGCAGGAGTTGGGGGAAAGGACTGGGAGGAGAGGATGGAGGGGAAACTGAAGCCAGGATGCAAAACAGATAAATCAATTAATTTTTAAAAAGAAAAGAAAGTGTGTATTATTTACTGTCATGCGATATTAGACAATAATTAAGAATTGCTATTGATTTTTATTGACAATGATAATGGCATTATTGTCACATGCCTTATGGTCTTTATAGTTTTATTGCAGGATCTGCTTTATTACTACAATATTTACACTGAGAATATAGTGGTGTTAGTAGCTTTCTTCACAGTTTAAAAGAAGTCAGACTTTTCACTCCTGTTCTAAATAGCTGAGTTGGTAGCAACCACATCTCTTTTTCTTAAGAGATGGGTTCTGTTCTATCACTCTTTAGAACAGCCACCAGGAAGATTATTCCACCACCTTACTGAGACTGATTATGCTGGCATCTGCAATGGTAACTAAATAAATGAGATTTCTATCAAACATATGTTTGTACTTAATGCATTCATTTGCTTGACCCTTGTTCTGATATTCTACAATATGGTGGATCAGCTGGTCATCCTCCTCCAGGATAATTGACATTGACCCTGGCCTTGCCTCAAAGCAAGTTGGGAGTGAAGATCACTGACATGATGCAGATCAATTCTGAACCCAGAGCCCAGAAGAGCCAGGCCATTCATGACAATGACCCTTATTGGTGTGACATCAATGTTCTGGAGGTTCCAATGTAGCAGGGAGGGCCTATCAACCACAGTGGTACCGACTCATGACAGGAATCAGTGATGGCTCAAGTTCTTGCCCCTGACATCGACTTCTGCCCAGGACCTGCATCTCCCTAGCTTCCTATCTCTAAGACTAAAGCAAAGGGGGACTTGCTTCCCTTGAGCTCATTCCATCTCAGATGGAAGCAAGCAGATGAATTACTATTGGATCTTACTAGATTGAGCCACATAATACTGCCTGATTTGTCGCTTTTAGAAATTTCATGATTTGACATTCTGTCCTATTTAGAAAGTTTCACTTTCGCAAAAACAACAACAACAACAACAAACCCTAAGCCTTTCTATGATTTTTTGTAATATTAACCAGAACAAATTATCTCGAATTTATTTACTCTGATGGTACATGCTTTTATATAAAACATAATGAGTAGAATTTTTTACTTTCTAAAAATAAGATTCATTTAACAACATTCCTTAGAAAATATCCCTTCTCAAGCAGCAACTGTCAATTAATACAAGCACGGTCCCTTTTTCAGGATCAGGAGTAAGAAAAATACAAAAAGCAAGGAAACATCATCTCTAACCCCCAAGGACTAATCAATAAGGCTGGAGAAAAAAAGGAGAGAAAAAATGCAAGAAGGTGAACAATGAAGTAATAATATGAGAAGTGTCACAAGACAGACCGTCATCATTTGCCAAATGAGTGGAATAGAAAACAGGAGCAGTGAGTCGAGAGGCAGGAGCAGTCAATCACCTAGAATCTGATTTGAGCCACTTTCCATCGAATTTAGCTTATCAGTCCCAGAGCCCGCCCACCTCCTTACTGCAGGAGGTTATTCCAGAAGATGAAAGTCGCCTCTCTGCCTACTCAGAACTCCTGGACAGCGCATGCAGAGAGGTATGCCGGAGGCCTCTAAGCTCCATCTAGGAAAAGGCGAATGGAGACAGTCTGATGGTCTGGACACTTTGCTCTCCTTTGTTTCACTATATAGCTTAGGCTGTTGTGGAACCCGTGATTCTCCAGCCTCAGAGACTACAGCTGTAGAATTTACATGCCTGTACACACACACACACACACACACACACACACACACACACACACACACACACACTTTTTCTCTCCTCTGGAGGAAGTTTACATACTTCCAAGTGTTCCGCAAGTCCCAGTGGCCTCAGCTTCCTTAATGCTCCTACCACTAAATCCCTGCTGGGGTGTTGCCCACAGAAATGCAGGCTGTCCTCCACAGCACTCTTTTTCTCTGTGATTCGAGCCTGACAAAGTTTGCTTACACATGAGGAAGCATCTTTTGTTTGTCCTTTTCTCTTTTTACCACATCTAACCCGTGATTGGGTATTTCATTTCACCTCCAGCATATTCCTCAAGTCTTCCCTTTACCAACACAGCAGACATCCTGTCTATTAACTACTAACCACTATCAGCACTTAATCAGCAGAGCACCCTGATGTCCAGCCTCTACTCACACCCTTCCAATCCATTCTGAACACAACACCAAGAGAAACCCTGTAGAACCGTTAAATGAACCATACTTTAATGAAGTTCAAATCGTGTAGTGACTTATCATTTTCAGAATAAAGTCTCTTTGTGCTGGCATTCAGAATCTTCTGTAGCCCAACCCAGCATTTCCTCAATAGGAGGCCATCCAGCAGCACTACATAGGAGGTGAATCTCAAGTCCATTACCAACCATGAAGACGATGAGCCAGAACTTCATGTTCTTTGCTGGTCCTGTGAGCTGTGAACTTTGGACCAAGTACTTGACTTCTCAGGACTTCAGTTTTTTCACATGCAAACCTACAAGTCTTTCTATTTTAAAGATTTATTTGTTTTTATTCATGTGTATGAGTGTTTTATTTCCATGTATGTATGTGCACCACATGAACGGCAGTCAGTACGCATGGAGGTCAGAAGAGGCCATCAGTTTGAGCCACCATGAAGGTTCTGTGAACTGAACCCAGATCCTCAGTAAGAGTGGTACATGCTTTAACCACTGAGCCATCGCTCCAGCCCCAGAGCTACACTTCTTTTTTTTTTTTTTTTTTTTTTGGTTTTTCGAGACAGGGTTTCTCTGTGTAGCTTTGCGCCTTTCCTGGAACTCACTTGGTAGCCCAGACTGGCCTCGAACTCACAGAGATCCTCCTGGCTCTGCCTCCCGAGTGCTGGGATTAAAGGCGTGCGCCACCACCGCCCGGCGAGCTACACTTCTTAATGATCTCTCAAAGGAAGAAACAACTTCGTACAACTTATGAAGAGCAAAGAACGGTGCTACTCTACAGTAAGCACTTCACTCCAACCAAGCCTATTGCCATCTCCTCAGACATATCTACCACTCTCAGGACCTATAGCATGTTCTCATTGCTTCTAATGTCCTTGTTCCTCACATCCAGCTCTGTGTGTGGTCACCTACTGTCCTAATTAGTTTTTATTCACAACTTGACACATTGCAGAAACACCTGGGAAGAAGGAACTTTATTGAAGAACTGCCTTGACCAGACCGGCCGGTGGCCATGCCATTGAGGGACTATTTCTATTGATGACTGACTGTGGCCAGTGCTATTCTTAGGCATGAGGTACTGGGCTTAGAAAGCTAGGTAAGCATGAGCCAGGGGTCAAGCCGGTAAGTAGTACTCTTCTGAGGTTTCTGCTTGAGTTCCTGCCCAGACTTCCCTCAATGATGGATTGTGACCCAGAAGTATAAGCCAAATAAAACTTTCTCTCCTAAGTTGTGTTTGGTTATGATGTTCACATCAACAGAAAAGTAAAATAGAACAACACCACCCCCTCTGTGTGTGTGTGTGTGTGTGTGTGTGTGCGTGTGCGTGTGCGTGTGCGTGTGCGTGTGTGTGTGTGTGTGTGTGTGTGTATACATAACACAGGTACACACAGGCCAGGGAACCCCACAGATTCTCCTATACTTCCTTCCTAGCTTTTCATGTGGGTACTTGGATCAAAGGTCCCCATGCTTGCCTGACAAGCACTTTACCAAATGAACCATTGTATTAGGGTTCCTACTGCTGTGATCAAACACCATGACCAAAAGCAACTTGGGGAGGGAAGACTTTGTTTTTCTTATCCTTCCATATCACAGTTCATCATCAAAGGCAGTCAGGGTGGGAACCAGCAGAGCCTGGGGATGGGCGCAGGTGCAGAGGCCAAGGAGGAGGGGCTCCTCACTTGCTCCTCACAGCTTGCTAAGACTGTTTTCTTCTTATAGCACCCAAGACCACCAGCCGAAGATTGGCACCATCCACATCTCCCACATCAATCACTAATTAAGAAAATACCCTACAGGCCTGCTTACAGACTGATCTGAGGGCAGCATTCTCTTAATTAGGTGCCGTCCCCTCAGACAACTCTAGCTTGTATCAGGTTGACATAAAATGAGCCAACACAGCCATACACATATGTGTATCTTCAATGACTCCTTTCCTCCAGGGAGATGCTTAACAGGACAAAACTGGAATACTCTTTTTGCTTTGATCCAAATAATCTTTTCCTTTTGGGGGCATGTATGTTCAAAGGATAGCTTAGCCCAGATTCTACAGAAAGCCAAGAAATGAATCTTCTAGCTTCTAAAATGTGCTATTTGAGGAAGTCAAGAAGAGAAAAGAAAGAAAGAAGACAGGAGTCGAGGAAAAGCAGATACTGGACGCATTTCTGCACTCGCTGCCAAATGCTTTCAAGCTCATTGATTGTCAGACCTCCTTGCCTTCTCTTCTGAGAAAGGCCATGGAAGTGATAGCATTTTTTGAACAGCATGTCCCGAGGAAGAAGGGAAAGTCCATTCTCTAGCCAATGTCCACTTAGGCAGCCACGTGGTTGTACATACACACATACCGCTCAGTGGCATAAGGCAAGGCCAGGGCTGAGGGAGGGAGCTGACAGAGAGCCTTTAACCAGTAGCAACAATAGTATCAGGACTGTCCAAGACTTGGTTCTGTAACCATGGGAACAGCACAAACCAGCCAAGCACACATCAGGAATGGGACTAACCTGAGTGTAGCAAAGATAGATAAGAAAATGAGAAAGTGTCTGAATGGATTGTTCTAGAATGGCAAGTATGAGACATATAGGCTCATCACTCCTGCAACTTGTACTCATGTCAAATATCTTCAAATCTCTAACAGTATTTTGTCTGACTGAACCAAAATGTTGTTTCTAATCTTTCTCAAGGTACAGCTATAGAGGCTCCATATTCAGTAAGATTTGACACATGTCCAGGGCAATAAAAAATAAAAAAATTTGCAGTAAAAAAAAAATCCTTCCTATAGATTAACTCAACATATCTCTGCAAATTTGCAATATTCACTGAAGGAAGATAATTACCCTCTATTCCATAAACAGACAACTGAAACTGAGAGAATCTCCTGCTTTTAAAGCAAGGAAGGAAACCGGAAAAAAAAAACTTCATGCCTGGGTTTGTGCAAAAATCTAATGCGCGAAAGAGCATCTACACATGCTGTAACCGACATGACTCAGAGTCACACAATTTTGCTAATTTGGAAAGATAAACACATTTTTAGTAAATAATTTTTTAATAAGTAAGTTTTTTTTAATTTTATTTTATTTTATAATTTAATTTAATTTTACATATCAGCCATGGATTCCCTTGTTCTCCCCTCTCCCGCCAAACACCCACCACCACCACCACCCCCCTGCCTTCCTCCCAGCCCACCCCCCATTCTCACCTCCTCCAGGGCAATGACTACCCTGGGATTGAGTTCAATCTGGTAGATTCAGTCCAGGCAGGTCCAGTCCCCTCCTCCCAGGCTGAGCCAAGTGACCCTGTATAAGCCCCAGGTTCCAAACAGCCAGCTCATGCACTGAGGACAGTACCCAGTCCCACTGCCTGTGTGCCTCCCAAACAGTTCAGGCTAATCATCTGTCAAACTTATCCAGAGGGCCTGATCCAGTTGGGGGCCCCTCAGCCATTGGTTCATAGTTCATGTGTTTCCATTAGTTTGGCTATTTGTCCCTGTGCTTTTTCCAACCTTGGTCTCAACAATTCTTGCTCATACAAACCCTCCTCTTTCTCGCCAATTGGACTCCTGGAGCTCCACCTGGGGCCTGGCCGTGGATCTCTGCATCCACTTCCATCAGTCATTGGATGGGGTTTCTAGCACGACAATTAGGGTGTTTGGCCATCCCATCACCAGAGTAGGTCAGTTCGGGCTGTCTCTCGACCATTGCCAGTAGTCTATTGTGGAGGTATCTTTGTGGATTTCTGTGGGCCTCTCTAGCTTTTTAAAGTTTTTTGTCACTTTATTTCTTAAATATACTCTGGAAAACAAAAATGAAACCCTGTAATAAAGTCATAACAGTGATGCAAAGAAAGTTAACAGAAAAAAAATGTCTTATAAAAACTCAACCATGGAATGATAGAGACAAAAGTGTCAGACATCCAGCTAACAGAAACTATTTCCAGTAATGGAAAACGCTGCAGGAAGGTCTTTCCGTTTAACCCAGTTCCACAATCTAGATGTCAGTTTCCATGCACCTCTTGATACTACATGTTTTCTTATACTATGTGCGCGCACACACACACACACACACACACACACACACACACACACACACCACAGAATGCAAAACACACCCTTTCTGGATTTGGTATGCATGCTAGCAGAGCAGAGCTCACTGGGCAGTATGCTGATCTGCAGATAAAATATGTTAAAATAACACACAGTGCCAGAGTGGTAGTGGCGCACACCTTTAATCCCAGAACTCAGGAGGTAGAGGTAGGCAGAGCTCTGAGTTTGAAGACAGCCTGGTCTACAGAGCAAGTTCTAGGACAGCCAGGGCTACACAGAGAAACCCTGTCTGGAAAAACCAAAATAAATAAACAAACGATTAAATAAAAATGTATACTTCATAAATCAAAGCCTCCATGGGAGACGTTTTTGATCTGGAGGAAGAATATTCACTGTGGTGCCGTTAAAAGGTAGTGTGCTAATTTTTGTCATAAGATCTGTTATTCACTATAAAGATACATTAGTTATTCCTCTCAGCCTGCTGAGACCTTTTTGACTATGGGTTGACCTGACTGGGGCGATGGGGAATGAAGGAATGACAGACACACACACAGAAGATGGGATCAGATGGGTCTCATGGTCTGATGGAGATACAACAGCAGCAGTTCAGAAACTGCATTTGTTGTATACATTTGAATTAAGGAGGTGGTTTACTGTATATAGTTAAGGAGGCATCTTTAGCTAATCTTAGTGGGAGGTCTCTATAGGGGAGCAGCATCAGGCTGTCAACATAGAGCAAGAAGCTGCAGTCAGGACAAGTTGCAGGCTTTGTCATTCTCCTGAGCATGACTAGGGAAGGCTTTGCCATCCCCATGGGTCTGAGGCACTGGGGTCTTAGACATGGCTGTGCTAATGTCAACAATATATGTACATTTAGAGCTTCATCTTCTCCCTATACCAGACCACTGGAAATGCCCCCCAAATGACTATGGATACATCTTAGAAATCTAGTAGGTAGCATGTGGAGCTGGATCTGATATTTAGGCATTCATGTGTATCCAATAAGTACACAGAACTGTGTAAAGAGCTGGTCGATACAGAAATGGATATGCTACCACTCCTCCCCTTTAAATTAGTATGGCCCAGACTAAAGATTACCCAACTGCAGGTCATGGAATCAACTTGGGAAACTATAACCCAAAATATTTAGAAACTAAAGGAGACTTGAATAGCAACACAATACATGTATGTCGTTTCTTAGGCTCCCTGCCTTTCAGGAGAAAAGGTGGACCTCTGGAGTGGCTGCACTGCAGGGAACCTCGGAATGCCAGGTGCTCTTTTAGGGTATTATTATGATTCTCAATAATACCAACAATTCTTTTAAATAATATTAATTCCTAAAAGAATTGAAGATAATCAGCTGCCTGAATGGAGGTGCATTGTAGGTGTTTACACATAGGTCCTTGGATGCTGGCTCTCCTGGCAGTGTTGGAAGGAAACACTAAGGCTGATTTTCATTATCTTTTGTGTTTATTATACTTATTTTGAAATCTGATTATTTCTAACCCTTCATTACTTGGCCAGAATTTAAGGGAAAATATGAATAAAACATGTGATAGCAAGTTATTTTCTTGTCTAACCCTCTTAGGGCAATGTTTTCAATATTTCAGTGATGAAGGATATAATCTATTCCCAATATAAATGTAGATTCTTCACTGTGTTAATTTGGTCAGATTTGGTTTCCTAGTAATTTAAACTTTTTATTTAAAACTTAAGGCTTATTGACATGAATTTATTTAGGGTATATTTCTATTTCCTTATGGTACATCCATACTTAGAATTATTTTTTAATTAATTTTGAAAGGTAGCATGGCATTTTTAGGAAAATGGATGGAACTAGAAATCAGTATGCTAAACAAAATAAGCAAGATTCAGAAAATAATGTTTTTTCTCATATACAGAACCTAGACTGTGCGTGCGTGCGTGCGTGCGTGCGTGCGTGTGTGTGTGTATGTTTAGGGCATGAAACTAGAAAGTAGACCATGAAGGGAATTAGAAAGCACATTAGTGAGGGCAAAGTAGAGAGAGTAATGGAATACACAGAACAGGAAAGTTGAACTGGTAAGATGCCTCAGCAGGTAACGGTACTGCCACCAAGTCTGGAGACCTAAGCTGAACCCCTGTAAACCACATGGTGGAAATGGAGAACTAACTCCTGCCAATTGTATTCTGACCTCCACAGATGTGCTCTGGTGCATGCAAGCACACACACACACACACACACACACACACACACACACACACACACACGAGAGAGAGAGAGAGAGAGAGAGAGAGAGAGAGAGAGAGAGAGAGAGAAAGAGGGGGAGTGGGGAAGGGGAGAGAGGGAGGGAGGGAGAGAGAGGGCACCTTTGAAAACAAACATAAGAGTAGAACAGGCCTTTGGCAGGAAAGCAGCAGGATGAAGGCAAGGCAGTCAAGGCAGGACAGTGGAGTGAGGTGGACAAGAGCAGCGCACATAGCTGGAGAGGCAGCTCTGCAGTTCAGAAGACTGGAGCACTAGATGCTCTTACAGAGGACCCAAATTTGGTTCCCAGTACCACCCAGAGGCTCACAGCCACTTGTAACTCTAGTTCCAGGAGAGTTAGTGCCTGCTTCTGGCTTCCTCAAGCACCTGGAAAATATGTGGTGCTTCTACATGCATGCAAGAAAAACATATAAAATAAATAAACACGTATAAAAATAAACATAAAGTAAAGATAAACAAATCTCATAAAAAACAGAAACAGCTATAGACGTCATGGTGAAGTGTTTGCGTTTTAAGGTGTCTTTCCTTCAAAGTGCATGGACAGCAGGACTCATGCAAATGACAAAATGTTCTTTCAAGAGCTCTTACCTTAACTTTAATTAAACTTAATACATTGTTCCCACTGCAGAGGGTCAGCAAGACAAATATGATCATTCCCAATGTACAGATTGTCATCTGAAGTTTAGAGAGATCATCAACTCTTTGAAGACACAGTGCAGGTCATCAATAAAGCCCTACCCTCTTTCCACTACTAGCCAGGAATGGAATGCTCTGTTTTTCTAATTTTGGTAGAGAGGGGTGCCTTTTTTATTCATTTTTGCTTCCCTGTGAATTACCACCTAATGGTTATTGCAATCGTGGTTAATAAGTGATGTGTTATCCCTGGGCACTGGAATTAGCATCATTTCTCAGAGATGGTAAACAGAAGTTTGCATTTGTGCACTGCCTGGAGCTAGAAGCATCAATAAAAGCCTGAGGTGGGAGGAAGAGATGAATGCATTCTTGAATCAGAGGCAAGGGATGCAATTTGATGTGGGGTATTAAGACATTCTGCCTAAACTAGCAGAGGAGCACAATTCTTCAAAACTCTGTGACTGAACTGCCCAGTTACATTTCTCACATGGCTTTTCTTTTCTTCACAGAGCACAAGAAGCATGAACCTTGCCCTTCACATCCATAACCCTTGTGCATACTCTAGGGTGCTTGGCATGCAATATTCTAGAAGCAATGTGCTATGAGTCTCTTTGACAATGGTTGCTTGAGGACCAGGAATTTTAATCTGCATCCATGAACTAAAGAGATTTAAATTTAAAACTTCTGAGCAAATTTCTAAACAATAAACAGGCTGGTGAATGAGGAAGTGCAGACACTGGCCTCCAGCCTTCCAAATGGCCAAGTGTCAGTCTACATACAAGACAGGAAGAAGTTGTTCCTAAAGGCATGTGAGTTAACCCCATGCCCAGAGAAAAGGAAAGGATTACCATGGATCCTAGGTGAGCTGTGTTCAAATGGGCGGCACTGATTAAAGAGCAGGTAGATCTGGCATTTTCAGATGGCATTTACGATTTTCTGACTTCAGTATAAAAATACATGTTGCTTTTTATTATTTGTGTCCCATGCTATGCTCTGGGGCTGCACATGAAACAGTTTCCCTACTCTGGTATCTTACAAAGAGTGATAAATAATGACAATAAGAAAAAAAGCACTTTCAAGGATCATATGATTAGTTCTGACATGTGGGAAATTGCTTCATTGCCATAAGTCAATTCCTGCAATTGCAAGCATCTTCCCTCCATAAAATTAATAATGTGCCCCGCTTCCTTCCCTCTTGCACTCCACTATCTGCAGATTGCAACCCCCTCTTGCCATCATGTAAATTCGCACTTTTAAAATAATACTTTCTTCCTTTCTAAAACAGTGGTTCTCAACCTTCCTAGTGCTGCAATCCTTTAATATAGTTCCTCATGTTGTGGTGACCCCAACCATAAAAAGGTTTTGTTGATAGTTCATAACTGTGTTTTGCTACTGTTATGAATCATGATGTAAATATCTGATATGCAACTCCCAAAGTGGTCGTGACCCACAGGATGAGAACCACTGTTCTAAAATATATAAGGACATATATTAAAGGTTCATTGTGAATTCTGAAAATGTGTGTCCTCCAGCTCCTTTTATCCAGCCAATACCCATTGAGTAATAACAGCCAGGAACTCTTCCAGAATCTAAGAACATGGTGCTTGGGTAGGATGGGTCTAAATGAACCAAATTATTTTGAGAGTAGTGTATGCCTGGAAGGAAACGAAGTAAGGCAGCGCAGTAGAGAGGTGGGTCCTTCCTAAGGGGTACTCAAAGAAGGACTCTGTGGAAACTTCTGAACTGAGGGTTGAGTGACAAGAAGTTACCTCTGCAGGGAGAGGAGCAGAAGGAAAGGCACCTGCAAAGGCCCAGCACAGCTGACTGCCTCAAGAACAGAGGCAATGCACATCCTGGAGGGCTCCAGTGAGGACTGTGGATGGAAGTGTGTTGTGGAATATTATTTTAAGATGTGTTACATTTGTCATGCTGTGGAACATTTGTTTTAATGCAAAGATGTATTTCATTCTTCAATGCTACATTTGTTTAACTCTGCAAAGCTGTGTTACTTTGCCTGTCTAAAACACTTGATGGTCTAATAAAGAACTGAATGGCCAATAGCAAGGCAGGAGAAAGGATAGGCATGGCTGACAGACAGAGAGAATAAAAGAGAGCAGAAATCTGGGAAGAAGAAGGAGAAGCAAGAACAGGGAGGGGAGGATATTAGGGGGACAGTTACCCCGCCACACAGCGAGCCACCGAGTAAGAAGTAAAGAAAGGTATATAGAAAGAAAGAAGTCAAAAGAAGAAAGAAAGGTAAAAACCCAAAGGCAAAGATAGACAGGATAATTTAAGTTAAGAAAAGCTGGCAAGAAATAAGCCAAGCTAAGGCTGGGCACTTATAAGAAAGAGTAAGACTCCATGTAGATTTAATTGGGAGCTGGGTGGCAGGCCCCACAAAGAGTAAAAAAACAACCAACAACAGAAGTGAGGTCAGGCGGAGGCAGGAGAATGGCAGATTCAACGTTGTATGCAGGACTTGATTTTCAAATTTTATTCTAGTGACAGGAGAACCACTGAAGGTTTAAAGTCATGGAGCAATGTGTTTCAAGGGCATGTTGACATTGATCATGACAGGGAAAAGGGGACAATGATAAAACATGTGACTTCTTTACAGTGAGTACAGGTCAGTCTTTGCCAGTGTGAGTAAGTGAGATTAAGAACATAATGTTGGCTCTTTTTTTGTTTTGTTTTTTTGTTTTTTGTTTTGGTTTGGTTTTTGAGACAGGGTTTCTCTGTGTAGCTTTGGAGCCTTTCTTGGAACTCACTCCGTAGCCCAGACTGGCCTCGAACTTACAGAGATCCACCTGCTTCTGCCTCCAGTGTGCTGGGATTAAAGGTGTGTGCCACCGCCACCACCACCGGAGGGCTCTTTTTTTCTACCTGGAACAATGGAGGCTGTGCCAGAGAAGAAAAAGAAGATTCCTGCTGTGCTAGAAACCCTTAAGAATAAGAGAAGGAATTTTGCAGAGCTGAAGGTGAAGCTCCTGCAGAAGAAGTTTGCTCTGAAAGTAACGAGAAAGGAGGAAGCTGTGTATGAAAAGGCAAGGAACTATCCCAAGGAGTGCAGGCAGATGTACTGGACTGAGATTTGGATGGCTAGGATAGCAAGGAAAGCTGGAAACTTTTGCATGTCTGTAGAACTGAAGTTGGCATTTGTCATCAGAATCCAAGGAATCAATGGTGTAAGCCCAAAGGTCCGCAAGGCATTGCAGCTTCTCGGTCTTCAGCAGACCTTCCATAGCACATTTGTTGAGCAAAACAAGGCTTCAAATAATATGCTGAGGATTGTGGAACCATGCGTTGCATAGCAGTACCCCAACCTGAAGTCAGCAAATGAGCTCATCTACAAGTGCGACTATGGCAAAATCAGTAAGAAGCGAATTGCCTTGACAGAGAACTCCTTGATTGCTCCATCTCTTGGTAAATACAGATCCTCATCTGCATGGAGGATCGAATTCATGAGATCTATAGTTGGAAAATGCTTTAAGGAAGTATATAACTTCTTGTGTCCCTTCAAATTATCTTCTCCGTGAGGTGGAATGAAGAAAAAGACAACGGATTTTGTGGAAGATGGAGATGCTGGCAACAGGGAAGACTGATGAACTAAGGGGTCACCCATGGTATTCTTGTAATCTGATCAGTTAACAAACAGTCAGAACTTGGGGAAAGACCACAGTGCTGGGCTAAGCATCTGGAGTGAAATCTTTGTGCCATGACCAACATGCTGTGTGCTCTGAGGATTTCTCCTGAGCTTGCTCTAGTCCTGGATTCTCCATGTAAAACGGGATAATGACTCCTTCCAGAGTCTCAGTGAGAATTAAATGAGGCGGCACACAAACCACATGGCAAGGCTATGTGGCTTGTGCCTGCTCAGGGTACAAACGATTGTTGTTGTTATCAGCACCATTGCTTGGCAGAGAGTGAAGGATGAGCTAAAGAACTAAGCAATCACCCAGGGCACTCAGACTAGAAAGGAGTCCATGGAGGAGGGCAACTGTTATCTCAGAGTACTCTGTGTGTGGGTGGGGGCGGTCCTCCCATGAATTTTACATCTTGACAATGGTAGAATCTGAATTTAAAGAAGAGAATTGTCATGCAACTGGAAAAAATCCAGATGCTCAGAAGCAAGACTGAATCAGTAAGTGCAGTGCTCTCCTGTGAGGAAATACTTCATAGAAACAAATAATGAATGGTGGGCTCACCCAGCACCAAAGACAAGTTGCACAAAAGCATTTGTGAGAAAGAACTAGGCAAAAGAGATGACAGGCTGTGCGATTTTTGTTTAAATGAAAATCAAGAACAGTTGAACCAATTGGTTTTATATGTATGCCATACCTTAAGTTGTTTAAATATATCATTTCAGGGGATCATAATTAGCTAAACACATAACCAAATGATGACTTCATGAACCCCAGGACTCTTTATGAACCTGTTCATTTCCAAAGCTGTCTCTCCCTGTCCAGAAGCCAAGGTTCTGCCTACAGTAAGTCACAATGGAGGCCACTAATACAGGACAGATGAAGGAGAGCTTTGCTTGGGAGGAGGAGAACCATAGCACAGCAAAGTGCAGCCAGGAATGAATCTTCGGAAGCCTCAGCAGACTGCAGGTGACTGCTTGTCTCCTTGGTTTTCTCTAGTCCTGGATCTCTGTGTCAAGTGAAAGCTCCGGAGGCAGGACAGCTTCTTTAATATACTAGAAATGCCCCCCAGGAACCTCGATTCTCTATAAGGAAACACAATGGAGGAATGAACCACATGTTCAAACAGTGTTTTCTGGCATTTCTATGAAGAAAACTGTGACTCCAAGCATCTGAGTAGATTCATTTTCCTGATAGAACAACCCAAACCACAATGCAAAAGGCATTAAGTCCTATCATGTGACATTAAAAAAATACTTTCAGCCTACAATCAGCTGACAATGTGCCCAGGGTAACTTTATGACTATATCATCACAGTCTGCAATGAAATCACGGCAGAGCTGGAAATACAGTGCTTACTAACACAGCTTGGAGCTTAGCTGCTTCTATCGCAGTGAAAAATGGCAGCAGAGAAAACCTTACTTTCCTGGAAAAAACATTATCAAATAATAAAACAATTCAGGAGTCACTTTTACAAAGTAATAATAGGCCATACATAATTGATTGCCTTTAGTCTTTGTCTCTGCGTATTACAAATCACCATTACTAGCACTTTCCACAAACTTTATTCAGGATACAGGCTGTCCATTTGGCACTGCCAGAAATGATTTTTGCACCTTTACTGTGCACTTCACTATACTATTCTTCAGTTGCTTCCTGAATAAAGTTCTTATATCTCCACAGTTCTTGCAGTGTGCTCATGAGCCATCCCCAACGGTTAGAGAAAAGTAACTTCCAGAGCTGAATTGATTTGGATTTATGATTTCACCTCAGGCTTGCAAGGAAATACAAACTACCCTGGGAGACAAAATTCACTCCTGTGAAGTCATGTCCTAACTCCCTCCATTAAGCCAAATATTGTGCTAAAAGCAGAGAAGATATATTTACATTATACCAACTCTTTGCCTTACCAAATAGTGATAGCTGTATCCATACGATATAAATAAATGATTCATTCCAAAACTATTTGTGCATCTCAAGGCTCATAGCATTGGTGACTGGAGGAGGAGGTTTGAGTATCACTTGAGAATTCTGACTTATGCCTCGACCACAGAAGGAAATTCATTCTCTCTCTCTCTCTCTCTCTCTCTCTCTCTCTCTCTCTCTCTCTCTCTCTCTCTGTGTGTGTGTGTGTGTGTGTGTGTGTGTGTGTGTGTGTGTGTGTGTGTCTGTCTTCACCTCACCCACACCCCCACTATACATTTGGATGAATCACATGTGTCTATTGATTCCTAGAAGTTACAAAAACATATCTTCAGACATGTTGTGAGCATAAAATAGACACAGATTTCAAAGACTGGCAAATAAAACGGTGTAAAGTACATCTCATTAATAGGTTTTAGAAGCTGGAGAGACAGCTTTGCTAGTGAGATGCCTGCTTTACAAGCATGAGGAACTGAGTTTGCATCTCAGAATCATTGAAAATTAAAATAGAAATGCTGGATGTAGCGGCACACACTTACAATCCCAGGATTGGGATGGCCCAGACAGGCAGACCCTTGGGCTCACTGGCCAGCCAGCCAATGAACTCCAGGTCAGTGAGAGACCTTGTCTCAAAAGAAAAACAAAAGCCAAAAACAAAGGTGTTCCGAAGGAATAATACTCAAGGTTGTATACTGTCCTCTACACACACACACACACACACACACACACACACACACACACACACACACGCTTACCCAAATATACACATGCACACAATACAGTTTCCAAATATTGATTCCATGCTGTAATTATAGTATGTTAGATATATTAAATGTTATATTATGAAAGATATATTTGGTCTTCATCCAGTTTCTTGGACTCTTGTGACTCCTACAGTGTTTGTACTATCTGGAATTAATCTTTTGTTTTCTAATAAGTTGGCCAGTTCTGGGCAGCCCCTACGTAACTGCAGAATGGGGTCTCTTTACCAAAACAATTAAGGGAAGATTAGATGTTAAAGACTTTCAGCCTCCATAGAGGAGGGGACAGAAGCTGAAGCTTCATTTGATCACCAAGAGCCAATGACCTGATCAATCAAACCCATATAAGCCCTCAGAAAATGCTAGAAAGGCAGGGTTCAGAGCTTCCAGATCACTGAACCCCTGAGGCTTCCTTGGTGGAGCTCACAGACAGGGTATCAAACTTCCCCTCTCCCTCTCTTTCCAGATCTTCCCCTGTGTCATGGCCGAGGCAGCTCTTCATCTGTATCATCTGCAATATCCTTTCTAATAGACAAGTAAGGTGATGGTCAAGAGAATCCCAGCGTATAGCTTGTGAGTCAGTAGGACAACACAAACAACCTGGGGCTTGTAGCTAGTACCAGACAGAAGTCAGTCTTGGGGGGTCTGGGATTTCAACCTGATGTCACCTCCAGATAGCTAGTGTCAGGTCAATTTGAATTCTAGAACAACCAAGGTCTTCTCTTGTCTTTTTTACTGTCCTCATTGTTGAGACAAAATCCCCAATGAGAAGCAATGTGAAGAAGGATTTACTTACGCTTACAGTTTCATGGTACACATCCCAGCTTGGTGGGGAAGCCAGAGCAGTGTGAGTAGGAGGTTGGATGGTCACCTTGCATCCACAGTCAAGAGGCAGACTGTGAAGAAGTGGGATAGGCTGTAAAACCACAAGGCCTTCTCCAGTGAGGCACTTCCTCTTGTAAGTCCTCCAGGCTCTCAACAACCTTCACAGAGGAAGCACCACCAGCCAGGACCAAGTGTTCAAACCACTGAGCTCAAAGGGAACATCTCATACTCAAACCACAGCACCTCCCAGAGCTGACTGACTACCTACTAAAGAGGTGAGAAGTATCCTGTAGATGTGGTGTTGAAAGCATGATGTGAGGATTAGGGGAAATGGGTCTGGGTCTCTATAGCATCAGATGGAGTTAAATAAAATACATTATGAAAATCAACTATTTCACTTAATTTCTACAAGTCTTTAATTTGGCTATTAAAAATGTTTATTTACTTACACGGTTCATGTTGGCTTTTACCTGATCCATGTGTATATATATACACATACATAACCTCTCATTATTCTAGACAGATCCCGGGGAAAATCATTTAATACATCTTCTGCCTTGAAGGTCAACAGAACAACTTGTGAGATTCCTGCCATATGGAACTTAACAGGAATCTCAATTGAAATTCCCTGCAGTCCCAACACATCTGAGCTGTCCGAGATGAGTGGGGAGGTTCCTCTCTGGGCTCTCCCTCCTCACAGCTCTTCATGTAGTAAGAACACAGTTGCTGTCGCCATGGCCTCTCTCTGCTTCCTACCCTGACCTGATGTCACTCACAATGTTCCAAAGCAAGCTGCAAAGGCACCGGGGCTCTTTTCAGGAGACAGTTTGCACACCCTGGGTGCTGCCCTGGTTATAATTCCCTGCTGCTTTAGGTCTCTGTGGAGTGCAGTCTGTTTCGCTCTCCTGCACTCCAGTCACCTGTTTTGCTTAATAAATTACCATCGTGTGTAAATGTGTACAATCTCTAAACCTGTAAGAACTGCCTTGAAGAGTGAGTTTTAAAAATACTACACTTAAGCCGGGCGGTGGTGGCGCACGCCTTTAATCCCAGCACTTGGGAGGCAGAGCCAGGCGGATCTCTGTGAGTTTGAGGCCAGCCTGGGCTACCAAGTGAGTCCCAGGAAAGGCGCAAAGCTACACAGAGAAACCCTGTCTCGAAAAACCAAAAAAAAAAAAAAATACTACACTTAAAAAAATGAGTGATCTCTCTATTGCTATTGTAACGAGTAGGGATTTATACCAGAAAAATTCTAATCACAGTAGCTGCTCCTTCCTTGGGTAAGTGGTTCTTAGGAGGTGCATTTTAAAGAGGATGACTTTCCAGTGAACACTTTAATTTTAATTTAACCTTTCCAGAAAAAAAAATGAAGTGCTTTGTGTAGATTCTTTGGGCTTTATTTAAGGCCTAAAAATTAGTTCTGAACTGTGATAATTGTGGGCTTAGGAATGCAATCACCGCAAGCACCACTTCTCATCTGCTCATAAGCCCTGCAGATCAGGAGCTGCTGTTTATTGCTGGCTCAAAGGTGGCAAGTTACTTAATTGTGAGGCTGAACTTAACGTCAAAGTGCCCTGGGATGGCTGGAGGCAAAGGGTGGGCAAGTCTGATGATAAAGGAGTGTGAGGCAGGCTGCTGGGTACGTGCTTGCTAACCATTAACTTTAATTAAAACAGAGTGATGTAGTAGTGAGGCGGAGTGTAAAGGTTACAGCGAAGCAGAGATTAGCCACAGAAAGGACAGCAGACTTCCATCATGGGCATTAGTGACCTTGCTCTAAGTCTGGCTCTCTGTTCTTGCACTTAAGACCTGAGATAAATTACATTGCTTACACGTTGTCATTTAAAGAAAAGTGGGAAGCCCCAAAGTTTGGCCGTGAGATATGTTGGTGTCCATCATAAAGCAGCTAAACTACTTCTAAACAACTGAGGATGTTTCTGAGTCTGTGCTGTGTGGGCATGGTCAGTATTAACCAAGACGTCATGTGGTGGTGACTCTCTTCCCTTTAAAATACAGAGATCCCTTGAAGTGTGTTAAGATGAATGGTTTGTTTGTTATGTATGGGGGCACTATAATTGAAGTCATCTTGAATATTTAATCACTTCCATATAGCACTGTGCCTAAAGTTCTGAACATTCAGATATGGAGATCATCCAAACATAAGTTAATGAGCACATGTTTGATATAAGCTATGTTCAGAGGGATTATTACTCTTTAGTAATTCAAGAAAAAAATATTTCATCTCCAACCTCTCCTAAAACTTCAATTTGGAAAACAAGTAACAGAAAATATTAACTGCCTATATATTTTTATGACAAAGTAAAAGAAACTGGTGTCCCAGCCCCAGATGCCCTTTGAGGCATAGGTCTGTTGTTGGCATTCCTTATTTTTTTTAACCAAGGCCATTTACTGGGGTATAGTGTATAAGAAAATATATTTCTACCCTCTCAGGATGCCACAGTAAACAAACTTACTCTCTGCCTTCGGCAGCGAAAAGTGTCCTCCACGTGCAGTCTTAACAGCCATACTCCGTGAGGTTTGCAGCCGCAGCAGCAGAGGGGAACCTGAAATAGTGGCTCCACCTTCCTGTGTTTGTCTGCATATATCTTTGCTTTAGTTTACTAGGCACCAATATTTTGGCATAAACATCTAGCTTTCTTCTCTTAAACAACTAAACTGAATACACTGAGCCAAAAATCTCACTTGGCAACAGCCGGCTGGGTAGTGGGCACCTTCTCATATTTACTATAGCACTATGTATAGTAGATGCCCACTGAGGGTGAGTGGGTAAAGGATATATGATGAAATCTTGTAATCAGGAACAGCACAAACGAAGTCTCAAGACACGTGTTAATTTCAATAGAATAAGCCAGACACACGAAAACAAATGCTACATGTCCTCATGCATGTGAGAAACTGTAGCGACTAAGCTCAAAGAAGTGAAGAATGATCACTACAGCTGGGAAGAATGGGCCAAAGAGACTGGTCATCAGACAGGAAACTGCTACTGGATGGGAGGGATGAGGTCCAGATATGGTCACAATACCGTGATTGCAGTAAGTAATTGTATACTCCAGACTGGCTAAAAGGGGAATTGCTTTCATGCTCTCAACACAAATGGATGCCAAACATCTTAGACAATGTTCTTATTATGTATGTGGATCAGAATATCAGACTGCACTCCACATCAAAATCTCTATATCACAAACCATCAGCAAAGTCAACAGAGAGCCCACAGAATGAGAGACTATCTTTACCAGCTACACTTCAGACAAGAGGCTAACATCCAGGAATTACAAAGAATTGCAGAAATGAAATACTAAGAAATAAAAGTGCCAGTCAGTAAATAGGCAAATGAACCGAATAGAGAGTTACCAAAAAAAGAAACACAAATAGCAAAAAAACAAAAAACAAACAACAAAAACAAGACAAAAAAAAACTATTTTAAAAAGTGTTCAATATCCCTAGCCCTCAGGAAAATGCAAATTGAAATTCCTTTTAGACATTACCTCACCCCAGCCAGAATGGCTATCATCCACAAATCTGATGGTAAATGTTGGAGAACACGTGGAGAGAGAGGAACCCTTACTGTTGGGAGTTTTATGTCAGCTTGGTGCAAGTTAGAGTCCTTTCGGAAGAGGGAACCTCAGTTGAGAAAATGCCCCCACCACACAGTCCTGCGGACAAGCCTCTGGTACATTTTCTTGATTAATGATTGATGTGGGAGGGTGGTGCAACCTTGGGGCTGGTGATCCTGGGTGCTATAAGAAAGCAGGCTGAGCAAGCTGTGAGGAACAAGCCAGTGACTAGCATGCATTCAGCACCTTTGCTTCAGTTCCTGCCTCCAAGTTCCTGCCTTGAGTTCCTGTCCTGACTTCCTTGGATAATGATCTAAAAGCTAAAAGATGAAATAAACTTTTCTCCCTGAGTTGCTTTTGGCCATAGTGTCTGATCACAGCAATAGAAAAGTAACCAATATAATGTGGTACAAATTAATATAGTCTTTGTGGAGATAACTTGGAGGGTCCTCAAAAATTTAAAACAATGTTAGCATATAACCCAGCTCTTTTACCCCTAGGCATACATCCAGAGAACTTCTTACCCATCATAAAGATATTTGCACCTTCCTGTTCACTGATGCTTTCTTCACTAAAGCAAATAACTGAAATTAATCTAGCTGTTTATCAACAGATGAATGGATAAGGGAAATATTATACACTGCACAGCTGTAAAGAAAATGCAGTTAAGCAGTTTTCAGGAAAATGGATGGACTTAGGATATATAATATTATGCAAGATCACACAATCGCAGAAAGAGAAAACAATGTTCTCATGTATGTGTGTAAATACATGCACAATTGTATACAGTATAACGTGAAGAAAGGAGAACAAGAAATGCTAAATACAGGGATGAGGAAGGGCTGAGTGCAGGGAATGAAGACAAGTCATGAAAGAGGACAGCAACTGACTGGTTTCTGTTCTAATTCTGTCATGGGATTTTTGGGGTTGGTGGTGGATAAGTGCATAGAATATATTCAAGACTGAAAGTGTAAAATGTAATGTGAAGTTCTCCAGCTGATGTTCTGAATGCCTGTTCTAACTATACTGAAGCTCATTGAGTTGTGCAGAGCTGAAGTCTTGTTAATTTGGGTGGGTAATGTCTTTATTTATTTGCAAGTGGTTTTTTTTTTGAGGAAAAGATAATGGCATTCAAAAATAAAATTAATTAAAATAATTAAAAGTCACAGCCTTTGTCTGTCTCTCAGTATTAGAAGCCATATAACTATAAGATAAATATTATTTCACACATTTTGAATAAGAAACTGAAGCTGGAAAGGACCGAGGTCCAGACTTAGCCCATGGCTTTCTTTTTTTTTCAAGGTATATACACATTTTATTTAAAAAAGTTTACAGTTTTCATTATACACAACTATTAAGAGGTTATAGGAGGCATTTGTCCAGGTGACAGACATGCCCACTAGATCATCACAATGCAAGGAAGGAGGAAGGAGCCAGGGCAGGCGGGGAGAGCGGTAAAAAGCTTCGATTTCAATTAAGGGCTGCTGAGTCCCTTTATCTCTTCAAGTATCACACAATGT
This sequence comes from Peromyscus californicus insignis, assembly GCF_007827085.1. Lineage (NCBI taxonomy): Eukaryota > Metazoa > Chordata > Mammalia > Rodentia > Cricetidae > Peromyscus > Peromyscus californicus. The sequence goes on along the minus strand of NW_026294593.1, from coordinate 86,297 downwards.
GTACCAAATACAATCAGTAATTCAAGGCCATTTCTTCCCACGCCCACAGCCAAGTAACTGCTAACCCAAGAGCCATGGCCATCCTCGGGTGAGTGGAAAGCTGCACCCCCACGACCCCAAAGGGCCTTCACTCCATCCAGTCCCTAAAGAGCTGGCCAAGGGGTTCCGTGGCCAAAGGAAGATGAACATGGATTCACAAGTCCAAAGAAATGCAGTTCTTTGTGCCCAATCAGAAACAAGTCCGTTTTTCACTCAGCAAGGCTATGACCCAATCAGAAGTGAAGAAAACAAAGTAAAACCCTTTGCTAACTTGTAAATTGCTTCACTTTCCTGACTCACTAAAACAGAGGGGCCACATATCATTAAAATCCAATACCAGTTTTCAGAAACCTGACCTAGAGAGACTAGACTGGCAGAGGATCTGTCATGATTCTTAGCCACCCCAAAAGGTGGCCTAGAAAATGCAAGTATCAGGTCAAGGCCAACTAGAACTTCGGGGAGCCCTTTCCAGGACAGATTTCCTCTGAGAAGACACACTCCTCAGGAGCCTAGATCAGCTGTTGGCAATTAGAACAGCGCTTGAAGTGGACAGAAACATTAGTGCTAGAGAGATGTGGCAACTTCTGAGAACTCTCTCGTTAGTAGGAAATGCTGGTTGAAGCTGCACAGTACTCTCGAGGAAGGTGGAGACTGCTGACAAGAAATGTCAAGTGCCAGGGTCTATGTTGGCAACCACAGAACACAGCCCACTGGCCCAGTGCTGGGCTTCGGGGGCAGAGGGACGCGGCAGGTGTGGGCTGCCAGGCAGCAGCCACTTTGCTTGTCGGTGTTTGGCAAGAACTCCAGTCATCTGAATGGCTTGCACTGGGAAACCACACGGTAGGCCCTCAAAATGGTTAGTACAAGGGGTGGGCAAATGCCAGCAACAGCCCGGACCTACTGCTCCCCCTCCAAGGCAAGGAGTCCTCAGCCTCCAAAGGAGCTCAGCACCCCCTTGGGAGTCAGGAGGGACGCCCACAGCCAACTAGAGAGGGTTTCGGTGCCCAAACAGCAGAACTCACCTATTTACTATGGAGACCTGGAGCCCTCAGAGTCACAGCCAGGCTTTATTTCTGGTCCTTTGCACCTATGGATACGGTATGGTCATCTAGTCCTACCTCACCAAGGAGTAAGGAAGGGCCAGAAAGATTGCGAAGTCAACTTCCTAGCAGAGTCAAGGCCCAGAGAGCAGCAACGTGCACAGAACCAGACCTGGCTCCAGGAAGTTGAGGGTAGAGTGATTTGGGGGGCAGTCATGACCTGTCAGTACCGCAGTGATTCACCATTCACCCGGATGGACCTTCTGCCCTGCGGCCTCAAGCCCTAGGCTCCACATGGGCATTCTGCACGGTCAGCTGTGTACTGCTGTTGCTCTGCATGGGAGGGAGTGATGTGTCTTCAATGCAGCAAGGTGGATTCTGGGGAGGGTCGAAGCAGCAGCTGCTTACACCCATTCCCTAAACTTGACTCTGTGATGCTTTGTTGGATTTTTGTTTTGTTTTGTATTTCTTTCAACAAGATTGAACACAATTATCAGGATCTTTTTTTTTGAAAGGTAATTAGAATACTATTTTTATACAGTATTGAAAAAATACAATTTTGTATTGTTTGAACTCAATCACCACCCAGCACTTCAAGCCTACCCTAAGTAGCACCTACAGAAAAGGTCAGAGCATGAGCAAACTGCTAGTAATCAGGGGAAGCAATGTGGAGGCACCAGCAGACCCTCCTTCCCCCCGACAGAAGACAGCATGCCAGGTAAGCACGGCCGCATTACACGACACAGCGATTCACAACTGCTGAAGCCACCTTCCAACAGGCAGGGTGCCCAAGGGGGCAGCGCAGTGAACTGACCACAGCCCCCCCACAGAACTGCAGTTTCCCCAAAGAAAACCTTTTGCTTCATGCCCGTAATTAACATAAAATAAGTAAATTATTTGTCTTTTTATTTAGGAAAATAATCATGCTAAAAGTTGTACTTTATATAGATTTTCAAAGGAAAAACTGTGCTTTCTGAATTAAAAAAGAGAGGTGTCTCTCAACCTCACCGACTTAAACCCTGTGGAATACAGCACTTCTACACTAGAAACACATGGAAAGAAAAGTTAGTCCAGTGGGACATTCAAATGCCTTCAGAAGGTCTTAGGATTGGCTACTCCTACTGCTCAGGTTTCCACACAAAGAAGGGTGATATATAATATATATATATCAATGCTATTATTCATAAAAACCTTGTTTAGTAATAAAAAAATCAATCAAATCAAGTCCCCAGTAGATTCACAGATGTGAAAAGGCTTCATAGATCACATCTTACTTCTGTCTTCATATAGTGTAAAGTACCAGCTAGCCCAATGGTAATTCTTTCACAAGAGTAACAATTTCATTCATAAAATTGGACTGAGACTACCTAATCACCTCCTGTAGAAGTCGGGGTACTCTCGACGAACAGCTGATAAAACACTATGCATTACAAAGGGTTATCCCATTTAGGCTGAGGAAGCTGCCCATCAGTAGCTGCTGTAGTCCATAAGTCTAGGTGTCTTAGAAGTCCAGGGTGGTGAAGGCCTGGATGCTTCCTGGAGCCACTAGCCTTTGGTTCACGTAAGAAACAAGAAGAAGCTGGGTTCCAAGTAAGTGACAGCAGCAGCAGCAGCAGCAACAACAACAACAGAGTATGTATACACACCAAGGAACAAAAGCAGACAGGCAGGAGCAAAGCAAATGTTCTTTCCTCAGACCATTTTCTATCTGTCTGGGCTAAGATCAGCCACCATCAGATGGAACTGCCCACTCTGTCACGTCTCTCACTGACCTAGAGTTGAATCAAGTTGACAACAAAGATTAGGCATCATAACTTCCATATACCCACATCCCTTAAGGGGTTAGAACGTTCACATAGGAATTTAGTGGGAGGCCAACAATATTCCTCTCATAGTATGGAGTGTCTTGATCTGGCTGAGAAAGCAGAGGACTTTCCAGTCCTTGACGTTCAATTACTGAAAACAGGCCACCTCACAAAAGAGGTACCTTTAAGAGAGAGCTATGAGGCCGGGCGGTGGTGGCGCACGCCTTTAATCCCAGCACTCGGGAGGCAGAGGCAGGCGGATCTCTGTGAGTTCGAGGCCAGCCTGGTCTCCAAAGCGAGTACCAGGAAAGGCGCAAAGCTACACAGAGAAACCCTGTCTCGAAAAACCAAAAAAAAAAAAAAAAAGAGAGAGAGCTATGAGGGGACTAAGCTCTCAGTTTATAACACAGGCAAAGTATGAGGGTCCATGCCACTCCTCTGCCTCTGAGTGGTTAAATCACTTTCAAGCTCTGCCTTTGAGGGAAGTCACTTAAACTTGTAATCTTAAAGCTCCCATAAGGTAGATCGCACTTAAACACAACAGTGAAGCATTGTGGGGGCAGCTTAGTTGGTAAAGTGCTTGCTGAGCAAGAAGGGGGACCCAAGTTGATATACACTGCACCCATGGAAAAATCAGAGCATGTGGGGTGTGCCTATAATCTTAGAACTGAGGAAGTGGAGACAGGAGGAAACCTGAAACTAGCTGAGCTGGTCTTGCTCAACTAGTAAGCTACAGATTCAGAGAGAGACACAGTCTTTAAAAGTCAGGTCAGGAGCAATAGAAAACATTCAACATGGATAACTAGCTTCTACATGCATGTACATATGCACACATACAAGAAAACACATACACACACACACACACACACACACACACACACACACACACACACCACGCACACTCTCTTTAAAATAAAATGAAAAGGCCAAAGGCTATACCATAAAAAATATCTCTAGGAAAAATTTTAACCTCATTTCTTTGATATCAAAGGGCTTCTTAAATCCTAAGCCTATGGAAAAAGATGAGGTGTTGATCAATTTTCCCATCCCTTGGAAATATAGCCTAGAGAAATCAACTTAAATGGAAGGCAAAATGATGTTGGGCAATGGTTCCCAGTTCATCGGTTTCATCCCAATGGTTTCAGTACATTATGGCAGAGGAGGGGGCAGAGTAGGGCACAAGAGGCCAAGGCAGCCAGGAAGCTACCCATGCTGCACTATGGTCTCTCCCTGCTCCCTTTGTGTCTCATGGAGGGGCACTCAGCCTGTGGGATGGGGCTTCCCACATCATTAGGGTGGATCTGGTTGAGGGGCACTCAGCCTATGGGATGGGGCTTCCCACATCATTAGGGTGGATCTGGTTGAGGGGCACTCAGCCTATGGGATGGGGCTTCCCATATCATTAGAGTGGATCTGGTTGAGGGGTATTCAGCCTATGGGATGGGGCTTCCCATATCATTACGGTGGATCTTCTCACCTTCAGCCTTCCTGGAAAGACTCTCCCAGAAACACACAGAGTTGTGTTTCACAGTTTAAATGTTTCTCAGTCCCACCAAACAGATAATAAAAATCAGTACTCATAGAGGGTGTGAACTCATTTCTCTGGGATTCTTATACCTAAATATAAGGAGTATTCCTGGAAATGAACAGAACTTGATTAAATATAGAAACAAGAAATAAGGATGACTTCAGACACCAGAATTTTTGGTAAAGCCATGTTATGACTTCCCATCTTCTGTGAAGTTTGGTTTTTGTTGTTTGCTTGCTTGTTTTTCTTTTTCCTTTATTTTTTTTTAACAGGGTCTCTCTGTGTAGTCCTGGCTGTTGTAGGCTGGTCTTGAGTTCACAGAGATCTCCCTGCCTCTAGTTTCTATTATTCCCCACACTGTGCTCCAGAGATGCCCATAGGCCCAGAGAGCAAATTCCTCCTCCTGATCAGTTAGAAAGAAGGAAACCAAGAGGAAGCACCAGGACATCCCAGCCCCCACTCTATCACAGAGCAGTGACTCGAACCCAGTCCCTCCTCAGCAACAGTGAGGTGCTGGGCCATCCCCACCACATCAAAGGCAAGGAAAGAGTACCTAGAATATGGAATACAGAATTCTCAAGACTCAGAGAAGAACTATAAACGATTAAAAAAGGGGGCAAGACACAGAGAGACATTCAGCATCCCTAGCCACCCAACAAATGCAACTGAAACCCACAAGAAGATGCTGCTAACCACCATAAGCCTGACTAAAATGAACAAAACAAAATAACAACATCTGGTCAGGATGCAGAGAAACCAGTCCATTTCTGGTAGGAATGCACAATCTGGGAAATGGTAAGGCAAACCTTTTTAAATCTAAAAGGCAATTATTCTACATTCTACCTTACCTTCTTATGGAAATCTATACATGATTTGCTCATGATGGTCTAGTCATGGAGGTTTTCATATAATCCACGAATGAGTAAATGCTGAAACTTAGTTAAATCCACAACACGGACCATTACTTGCAAGACAAAAGGGACGCACATTTGAGTGAGCATCAGGAAAATCATGCTGCTATAGGAAGGAGTTAATTTCAAAGTGAGACATGCAGCACGATTACTTTTAAATAATGGTCATTTACCACAAGAGTTTTGCATATTAACAACAGATTCATTACTAAGAATAATGTGTAATTAAGGAGTAGCATGAGGGGTCTTCTGGTGATGATATAGTTGAGTGTGTTGATACAGGCTGTGGTTTCATGTAGCTACACACAGTGAAATTGTAAACTCCACATGTGCACATGCATCACCACCCAGGTAATACATCTGCAATGTGCATACTCTGGACTGAACTAATGTCACTCTGCTTGGTTTTACCTTACACCATAGTTCAGCAAGATAAAACAATGGGGGATCTTCTCATAGGGCAGAGGTTCTCAACCTGTGGGTTGAGATGTTTACATTACCATTCATAACAGTAGCAAAATTATAGTTATGAAGTAGCAACGAAAATCATTTTAAGGCTGGGGTCACCACAGCATGAGAACTGTATTATAGGGTCACAGCGTTAGGGAGGTTGAGAGACACTGCCACAGGGCTTCTCTATTAGTTTCTGTTAAGCTATAATTATTATAAAAGTTGACTTTTTTTCCTTTTGTGTATGTGTGCATGCGTGCATGCATGCACGCATGCTAGAGGAAGGTGTTTGGTCCTGCTCTGTTACTCTTCTTTTTTTTTTTTTTTTTTTTTTTTTTTGGTTTTTCGAGACAGGGTTTCTCTGTGTAGCTTTGCGCCTTTCCTGGAACTCACTTGGTAGCCCAGGCTGGCCTCGAACTCACAGAGATCCGCCTGGCTCTGCCTCCCGAGTGCTGGGATTAAAGGCGTGCGCCACCACCGCCCGGCTCTGTTACTCTTCTTATGAGACATGATCTCTCAGTGAACCTGAAGCATGCAGTTTGGGCTAGACTGTCTGGGCAGTATTCTCCTATGAGAGGCTAGTCTCTGATCCAAAACTGCTTGAGTGACAGACGTGTGTAGCTTCAGATGGGTGCTCAGGATTTCAACTCTGGCCCTGCTTGTACAGTGGGTGTTCCCTAATTACCAGTCCAAAAACACCTGCATAGCTTGACCACCTTTGTGCTTCCCTGAGCACAGTGAGGCCTGGCCTCTGTGACACTCTTTAAGGAATCACTGTCATGATTATATTTGTGCCTTTGACAGGTTGGCAGCACACTCTATTAAAGTGGCTTGTGATTCACAACAGTAATAATGTGAGCAGGAAACAATTTCTGTTAAGTCAGTGCAGACGTTCTTTGTGGAAAGACCTGATCGCACGTCAGTGAATGGACACGACAAGGAGCTTTCTTGAGAGGGATCACAAAGGCATGGTTCATTGTTCCAGGGGTTTTCAAGGTAGAAGACAAATGACATTTTGAGAAGTTTTTACATAGCAAAGACCAGGGGAACAGCCTCATTAGTGCATGCCATGAATGACATACAGGAAAGGACACCATGCCCACACTACATAAAAGGCTCCATGAAGATCTTCACAACCCTCGCGTGCCTATCAAGACAGCCTCTAGATCAATGGAAGGTCAGCCTCTGCTGTTGTATTAACTGCCTGTAAGATGCCTTCATGGGAGCAGACCACAGAAGGAAGGAAAGGCAGTAGGGGCCTTGTTGGGACTCTAGGTTGTTATCTTTACTGACAAGCAACAATTTTCCACATGAGCTCATGGTTCCTCTTTACCATGCCCACAGTCACCAATGCAGCAGCAAGGACTCTTCCAAGCACCACTGTCTCCTCCCTACTTCACCTTTCTGTTTGTGTAATAGGTAGTTTATTTCATCTGGACTCTGTGCTGTGTGTATTGGTGTCTGTAGCCATTTCCCTTGGAAAGAGACAATGTTCCTCATAATATACTTGAGATGAAAGGGAAGGGCAATAAATACGGTCCTCTATCAATATACACATGTTATTTTTTTTTTCAGAATGGCTGAGCATAATCCAAGGCTAATTATAAATTACAAAGCAGCTTCAGGCAAACCTGGACTCAAAAGTATCCACTGCTTCAACCCTAAAGAGAAACAAGTACCAGCCACTCCTATCAATGTAACCAGCCTTAACTCTAACACAAAAAATGCCTGGACACAGCCATACCTTGAAAAGCAGCCCAGGCCAACATGGTCTCTGAAAAAGCCCAGCATAAGAACCTAAAGTGAAAGAAGACCAGGATTAACCATTAAACCATGATGTCAAGAGAGAAGTATTCCAAGGCCTGAGGATGAACCTGATGAAGAACAGGAATAAAGCCTAAATTAGCAATGGCTTTCCCTCACCCAGAAAGGCCAGGGACCAACCCTAAGAACTAAATAAAGTGCCAAACCATGACCTAAGAGAGGTATGCACCAAAAGCTGAAGCTGAATAAGCTCTGACCCAGAGGAAAAACAGAGGTATCCCTGGGCTAGTCCATTAAATGCAAGAGCCAAGGCCAAAGGAGAAAAATAAAAGTAACAAAATGAAATAAAACAAAAAGAAAAGAAAAGAACACCCATGCCTAACCTTGACCATGAAGAATGTTGGCCCAAACTAAGAGGGAAATGAGTTCTACTCTATCCCTTAGAAGAACAATACCTGGACTGAAAAAAGAAAAGGAGAATATCTATGCCTAACATTCACCTGGACCCTCATGAAGATGAGAAGTTGGCCTCAGCATAACTCTGACCCTGAAGACTGGGCCAAATGAAGAAAGGTCGTGGGACCAGACCAATCACTCAAATGAAAGAGTCCAGGGCAAAGCAGGAAAAGGAGAACACAGGGTCCTAACACTTAACCTGGAAAACCCTGAGAAAAACAAGGACAGAAGAAGACCTGGGACATTCTCTTAAATGAAAGAGGCCAAGAACAAAGCAAAAAAAAATTGGTCTGCCTATAATCCTTACCCTGACCAAGTATGGACCTAAGGTAGAAGAGATTTGGGCCACATCATAACCTTAATGCTGGCAAAGGCCAAGCCACAACCAAGAAAACTAGTGGGACAGAGTCCCATTCTAGCTATGAATATGCCTGGGCCCTAATCAAAAAGAGAAGAGGGGCTGGGCCATCCCCTTAAATATAGAACACCCAGAGAAAACCAAGAAAACAGCCATACCCAACTCTAATCCTTATTCTGAAGACACCAAGGACCAAATGCAGAAGCAGGTCTGGGGAAAATATTGACTGGGGAGAATTCAGAGTTCATACAAACCTCATAGAACAAACCAGGCAAAATCAAAAGTGGAAATGTTACAGGTCAACCACAGACCTTGATGAAGAGAAACCACAAACCCCAAAATCAAGGGAGCTCCTGCCAACCCAATGAGAGATATGTGGACAGACTTAATGTTGACACTAGGAAGTCCAGTTTGAAGAGATAATTTAAATGGAGCCTGCCCCAACCACAATGAAGAACTCTTCCTAGGGAAACACTTATATCAAGTAGCTAAGGACCAAGTTTTATGTGAATGAGTCCAGGCAATCTAAGAAGTGAAACATGCCTGACCATAAACTGCTTTCTGTGGAGACCTGCAGCCTACTGTGCAAGAATTAAGCCCAGAAGCCCTGAACATTAAGGATATAAGGGCAGAAAATTCCCTTCTTCATCCAACACCCTAACCAAAAGGGAGCCAGAAATACCATGCTCTCAATGGAGCCAATGGCTCCCTTACAGATGAAAGCAAATGGACATCATTAACATATTAGGTAGTTAGAAGGAACCTTGAGGCACTCTGATCCCAGATTTTGATTTCACTTGATATTTTACAGTCAATTAAGACCTCAAAAGAGACACATAGAAAAATATTGGTTGAAAATCTTAGACTCACAGACTTCATGTACAGATAAAAGTTGACATCCTGAGTACCAACTGTGTGGATCACATACATTTCATTTACAACATGTCCCATCCTCAATACGTGCAAGCCAAGATGTGCTACTCACCATATGATCCAAGCTCTCATTTGGGTAACTAATTAATATGGACATAGCATAATACAAAGGGGTTATACTACATGCTGTTGTGGCCTGATAAAACTCCAAATCTTAATTTCAACTGATATTTTTAGGAACAAACAAGTCTCAAAAGTAACACAGGAGTAACTCTTCCTACAAAGAAGCTTGGAGTAACCCAAAATAAGCCTTGTTCAATTTAATTGATATCTGGACACATTCCATCCTCCAGAAAGCATAGTTTGTTTGTGTCCTGATTATCAACACAGGTGCAAGGCACAAAACAGATCTCACAGTAAACGTGGCAGTTCCTTGACCTCCAGGTAACCAGGGCTCATATTGTCTTCAAGGGTGAGTGGTTAGTGCCCTCTTTCCATCCAACCCAGGAAACAATCCCACCACAAATGAGCCAGGATTTAAAGGGACCAAACCTCAGCTTAATGGCCAAATGAAATAGACATACCCATGACTGTGGCCTCCTCTGATGCCAGGCCTTCTCAAATTATTTCTGGACACTCCAAACCTCATCTGTGACCTAGGCCATACCTATTCACCAAGAAACATGGACTCACACATAATCATTTCTTCACTGATGACTCATATCAGATCACTGGCCATGAACTCTAATGCTAATCTGGCAGCTCCTTGATCATCAGGTAGGCTGAGCTCACATCCTCCTATGACATGAGCCAGGACCACATTATAGCCTTTTTGGGTTCTGGGCTTCAAAACCTTTGTGTGCAGTCCCCCTTACACTTATTTCCTTGCTCCAACTAAGGCCTCAAAGGAGCCAGAGGCTCTTGCTGACCACAGAAGAGTCTGTGTACCCATACTTCTTAGTTGATCCATAACTATACTACATAACACATTAAGCCTCAACCTGAACTCAGACTTTATGAAAAACTTTAGAGTATGCTACACAGAAGGGACTAAAAGACAAAGAACCCATACTGATACTGGAAAGTAGGAAGGCTGAATCAGAGAGACGCTGCCAGACGCTGCCATGACAAGCAACATGTAAAAGATATTATTGGTAAGCCATAAGCTATGTGACAACTTATAGATTAATAAAAATGGGTTAATTTAAGATATAAAATCAAGATAACTAAAAGCCTGAGCCATTAGGCCAAACAGTTTAAAGAATATAAGAGTCTGTGTGTTTATTTTATAAATGGACTACAGGACTGCTGGGGCTTAGTGGGAGCTGCAGAGAAACTCTCCAGCTAGAGTTCTCTTTTCTATTTTTTTGTTTTTTGGAAAGGAGAAAATCGTTGCTACTAGTCAGGCATAAATTTTTTGAGATGTAAATCATTGTGGAAAAACAATGAAATCAAACACCCTGGCTAGATCAAAGAGTGAGTGTCTTATTTCACAGTATGTGCAAACTAGGACCTGCAGTGCCTAAATCAGAGAAGACTTCATAACATATCGTTTTCTATGTCTAAGGTTTCAAACTCTTCAGATAAATCACTATTTTATCAACTTCTAATATTTTACTGGTTTGAGGTCAAGTTGACCTTCAACTCACATCAGTGCTCTTGTCTCTGTTTCACAAATGATATTATTCAGTGACTACCATGCCTGGCTCTTTTTCTACATCGACAATGAATCAGCTATAAAGATCGAAGCATATTAACACATGAGGCTTGGATTCCATGAGACATGACCTCAATGTTGGGAATAGGGCTATTTAAGATTCTACATGGAAGGGAAGGATCAAGAACCAATGGATAACAGGGAAGGGGGCTCCATCTACGTGGCCATGGAGAAGCCATCATTGATGCTGCTGTACACCTTCCAACACAGCTGCTGTGGGGACATTCTCCCTCCTGACAGTAACTGCTCACCTGGCTAGGTAACTAATCCCAATAAACTCATTGGTTCCTCAGTGTGAACTTGGTAAAGTCACACTTTGATTGGGGAACCTTAAGAAGAGTAGGTAGACATTGTTCTCTACAATTGGAGGAGAAGCTAACATCATACACATTCACTCCCACACATAAAATATTTGTCAGCTATTGTGACATGGCACAATTTAAAAACAAATAGAAGAGAGATAAAAATAGGCAATAAAAACAAACAGGAGTTTCCCATCTAATTTTGTTTCATTTGTATTAATTTTAATGAAATACACACCCTTAGATGCCGGTTTTTTAAAAATCTATATTCCAAATTGTAAATTATGGGTTGTATAAATAAAATAAAATGTCACCTCATTTAAAAAAAAGAACAAATGGAATACATTAACACATTCAGAACCAATGTCTTCTGAAAATTTAACTAAAAGTCATACTGATGAGTATTTCTCTCTGAGGGCACTGGAGAAGATAAGGGGTTAAACTATAATGATATTCAGTAGAATTTCATACAAAAACAAGGTAAATGTAAATTAACAACCAATAGGTTCTACTTTGTATACAAAACTGCTATGGATATTAATTTGTAAGATGATTTTCATTGTATCAATCTTTTTCATCAATTGGAAAAGGTGCCTACTCTGTGCAATTTTGCAAATCTGATCACTAAGGACATACTAGTCATCTTATTAGAATAGCATAGAGGTGCCTTTCTGCTCCCATAGTGCAAAGGATGTTTCACTGAACAAATATAATATCAACACCCATGCATTAGTGCTCAAGTCTGACGCTCTGTCCTGTAAGGCTACAGGCAATAAAGAAACAATAATGAAACTTAATATTAAGTAACAGAGTCACAAGACTATCCAAATGTTCATGTTTAGTCAGGTTCCAGGGTACTTCACAGCCAAATATTAATTCACCAAAAGAAAGAAAAGGATATGCCACTTAAGATTACCTTTTCCTGAACATGATGTGAACACTTGTGGAAATGCTCAATAAGAATCACAAGGCTTTATGTAACTCTTCCTAAGGAATGAAAAAGGGTTAAAAGGATAGGTGAATGAACTGAACAAGGCCCATCATGTGGCTCTGGAGCCAAAATCTTCTGGTCCAATGGGCATAAATATAAATTGCAGTGAGTGACTGTCTCACTGTATTGTTTCCAAACCTAAAAATTTGTATTAGATTTTTTTTTTCTCTTTTGACTTTTAATTTTTAAAAACAACAATGAACCAGAATGTAAATCTTTTTTTTTTGTATTAGATTTTTAATGCTATTGATCTGCAAACTTTTAAATAATACAGTTTTAAAATTCTTTGAGATTTTTATACATAGTGTATTTTGATCATATTCCCCTTCATTTCTCCCAGATGGTTCCTGATCCACTCTGCTAATCCCAACATTACTAAATCCATGCCTTTTGTTTTGTTTTAAACCATCTACGTAGGGCAGCACTGCATGCCCATATGCTCATGTGTTACAGCCATCACTGAGTTTGCTCAAACTACCTGGCATCAGCACCCTAAAGTAAACTGACTCTTCCTCCTCCAAAAGCCACCCACTGCCACCAGCTTCTCAGTTAGGGGTTTGGGCCAGTGAGCCCCTTTCTCTTCCATACTAGAATGTTCATGGCTTGACCTTGGAGTTCATGAGTGCAGTCGTCCTGTCATGCCCAGAAGATCCTGTTTTATTTCAAGTGTTGTAATATGCCAAAAGAATTTCAGAGATATCAAGTTTTATATAAAATATGATTATGTGTTGGGTGGAATTGTGAAGAAAATGTTAATGTTCTTAATTTGACTTTTTTTTATTATTTAAACTGCTTGGCCATTAGCTCAGGCCTATCATTGTCTAGCTCTTACTCTTATATTTAGCCCATTTTCATTAATCTATAGTTTGCCATGTGGCTCATGGCTTACTGGTACCTTACATCTTCCTTGTCCTAGTGGCGGCTCCAGGTAGTCTCTCCCTCTGCCTTCCTGTTCCCTCAATTCTCCTCTGTTAGTCCTGCCTATACTTCCTATCTGCCTACTGGCCAATCAGTGTTTATTTACATACAGTGATATCCACAGCACTTCCCCTTTTCTTCTTTTTAAAAAAGGAAGGTTTTAACTTTAACATAGTAAAATTACATATAACAAAACAATTATCGAGCAAGAATTATAGTTACAATATTAAAGAAGATATCCTATCTATCTTTTATTTGTGAGTTTAAGGTTTTATATCTAACTTATCTTTTATCATAACTAAGGAAAATTGTAACTATCTAGCTTCAATTACATCAAAGACCTCAGAAGGATATAATATTACCTGAGAAACAAGAGAAGGATGCAAGCAACTTTCGGGAGTCTTGCAGGGTAGACAGAGACAGGTGACAGTCTGGACAGTCACCTCATGTTCCTTTGTAAAGTTGGGGCATCTGTCTTCAGCCCACAGGGCTAGAGTCTCTCGGTCATTTTTTTTTTTTTTCAGTGTCCTATAGAATGTCTAGCAGTTTTCGCTGAGAAGCAGGAACCTGAAGGACCATTTTGTTAAGCAAAGTTCAGTGGTCATCTTTCTATGGGTCCTGTAAGTCCAGTCCATCAAGCAGTCCAGGCAAGAAGAGTTTCTTGCCCAAAGGGCTATTTTTGCCAAGGTGAAGATAAACTCCATATGGAGTGTCTTCGATGCCCATCCTCCTCTCTGAAGTAAATCCGGTGCTGTCAGGAGCAGACATGTCTCACTGTCCAGGAAGTCTAAATTTTTAAAAATATTTTAAGTGCCATATTCTGTAGGTCTTTGAAGTATTTGAAGATTACTTATCTATCTGAAATATATTTATGTATACCTAGAAGACTTAACTAACATGGCTATAAGTATGATTATCACAGATGACTAGTTATTAATCTATTTAATTATCCATTCTAATCTAAATGAGTTACATAAACATAATACATCAAACAAGAATAGAAATATATATAGAGTATAACAAAATTAAGATTAATTGGACTTATACTCACACATGAGTTATAATTAAATGAATCAAGGCAGTACTGTATCATGAATTTGACTGTTGCTTTGTATACTTGAAAATGTTTAAGGTAATTTCTTCTCTCTACATAATTTCTAAAATGCAGAGTAAGAAGCTGAATGAACAAAAAGACCACTGGAAACTGAACTGAGCCTACATCCATACTCTTGATATTTTACAGAGGAACTTTGGGTGACTTACCAGGCAGCCAGCTGTCTCTGTCATTCTAGAGTTTTGGAAGTTGCTTACAATGCATTTCCTATTTACTTAGATAATATTGTATCATTCTAAGGTCTTTGATGTAGCTGAAGACTAGATAGTTATAGTTATAATTTTTCTTGGTTATACTAAAAGATAAATTAGATATGAAACCTTAAAATCACAAATATAGGATAAATAGAATATTATCTTTTAATCTGACAAATATAGACGAGATATTACAACTGTTATTCTTGATTGATAATTGTTCTATTATATTTAATTTTACTATGTTAAAGTTAAAAACTTTCTTTTTAATTAGACAGAAAAGGGGAAAAGCTGTGGGACAATGCTTTTGTACACTGGTTTAATAAAACACTGATTGGCCAGTAGTCACGCAGGAATTATAGGTGAGGCAAGAAGACTAAAGGAATTCTGGGAAAGGTCAGGAGTCACCAGCCACACAGAAAAAGAAAGATGTGAAGGTAGAACTGAGAAAAGGTACCAAGACATGTGGCTAAAGACAAGTAAGAATTATGGGTTAATTTAAGTGTAAGAGCTAGTCAGTAATAAGTCTGACCTAATGGCCAAGCAATTTTAATTAATATAAGCCTCGGTGTGTTTACCTGGGTTTGAGCAGATGTTTAACCGCAGAACCATGGGAACCAGGTAGGACCAAGAAAACTTCAGCTATACCTAAAGGCTTCGTTGTGAACCCAGAGGTTCATAAAAATATCAACTTGGTGTGAAGTCACTTTTGGGTGAGGTATGAGACAGGGATGTAACAGCTATACCATGTGACATCAGCACATGAACATTCTAGGGTATCCTGGAGAGCCCTGGCATTCCATGTGATGTCACCAGTGTTGTAGCAACAACAACTGTCATTGGGGCATTTGTGCAGTGTCTCGTGTTCCCCCTACAGACATGCTGACTACACTGAACAGGATTGTTGGGAGACAGGATGACGAGCACAGGGAGACCAAAGGGAGGCAGAAGGAAGATGGCCTTCAGTCTCCATGTCACACATCAAGAAATAAATGGTTCTGGGGAAAGCGCAGTGAGTCCTGGGAAAGGGATGGGGAGCTTCCTGAAGGAGGAAGGCTTCAGCTGATCCTTCTAGGAGTGGGACAAAGGGGGTTAGAGTTTCTAAGAAGCCATGGGCCTATCCTAGTCCTCTGAGTTCTTCAAGAGCAGAACAAAGTTGTGGATTTTTCAAGGTTAGTTTGGCAGAGCCAGGGATGGTCAAGGCTGCAGCTTTTCTGTTGAAGGCCCTCTGCTTTCACTCTGAGTGGGAAGGAAGCCCAGAGGGACTAAAGAGGTTTCAATACCAGCCATGCACTTCACCCACACTAGATTTCTTTTGGTGTGTGTCACTAATAACAGGGAGAGTTAAGTCCCCTGGCCAGACCTAGAGGTTCTCACATTTAAATAACAACCCACTAGCAGGGCAGGAGCCACCAAGTATTGCTGCATGTAAGTGATCCCTAAGGTTTCTGAGTTTCTGCCACTCACTAGCCAGTCATCTTCCCTCTACCTTGAGTGCAGGACTGGGACATCACTCTTCCTGTATTTGTTCTTGGTGTCAGAGGGCTCACCTGTGGATGCCCAGTTCATAGGTATTTTCAGTCACACTTTCAATGGTTGATAACAACTTTGCTAACATCATGATGGATGGAATGTATTCTCCTGATGCTTTTGGTACAAGTTACATCTGTACCTATATGACTTATCATTGCTCTGACAGAACCCACACAATCCTCTACCATTCTCATACATTGTAACTGCCCCGTGGATCTTCTCTGATGTGCTTGTTCACCTCGTGGAACTGATCTTCCTTCCCCATTATACTGAGCTAATTTCTTAGCATCCTTTATTTCTCATCTTGTTAGTTAGAGCTCATCAGGATGAGAAGAGCCATTCCTGGGCACAGTTTGGAAAATGAGTCTTGCCCTCCATACATGATGAATCAGAATGAACTAGATTCTAATGAATCAGAGAGATCTCTGGATTGGAAGGAGGTGCTGAAGGCCTTCCCCTGTGTCTCAGGGAAGGCTCCTGGAAAGGGCAGCTTGGCTTTTGGTGAATTGGGGAAGAGTTTGTTATAAGATAGGTGGAGGCTGTTGGCAGTAACCCTAACAGTCCCTTCTCTGGAAATTCTGTTGTATCCTGGAGAGCCCTTGGCATCTTTTGTGAAATCACCAGTGTTGTGGCAATGCCAACTGTCCTTGAGGCATTCATTAAGTGCGTATAGGGTTCACGAATAAACATGTTGGCAAGACTGAGCATACTGACTGGAAGAGAGATCTCTGGTTTTCTAGGGAGGAGTTGAGGCCAGAACTAGACCTTCTAGTAACGGGGTTCAATACCTGTAATCATCTGAAGCCATGGGCCTATGCTGCTTATCTGGGTTCCTAAAGAGCAGATCCAAAGTGGAGGATTTCTGATGGGTAGTTGGCAGAGGGCCAGGAATAGACAAGGATGCAGCTGCTGTGCTAGGACCTTTTTCAGTTCATTCTGATTGTCAAAGAATGCCTAAGGAGGCACAGAACCACTAATGAGGTATCAGGGTAGCATGATGGTACACTTTATTCTCAGTGGATTTCTGTAGGTTTCATGGATATCTGATATAAATACCAGAGAGCGAAACTTTCCATCCATGTACCCAGGTCTGAGACATTTAGTTGCTTTTAGTCCTGCACACAGGTTATCGGGCTGGGAGATGCAAAGCACCAGGTAGTCCAGGACTTTCTTGCATCACATCAGGTATTCGCTGACCATTCCAAACCAACATGGCTGGCCTTGCTTATGCCTTTCAGGGACACTGGGGCTGCAGAGGGCCTGAGGCATGTATCTATCCTCAGAGATTGGAGACAGACACATGGCTTATGGTCCCCAGTTTAAAGATAGCTGCTCTGAATTCTGGGGCTTCACTGGATTCCATGCATTTCTTCTTTCTCAGGACTCCTCTTGGGACTCCACATGATCTCTCTTGGCCCTATGCCATTCACCTGTACAAATTCACTTTTGTTTATGTACCTACAAGGACTACTAGGAAGGCATCATCCACACCCGTCTTCCTCATTGAGCAGGAGCAACACCTGAACCAGATGGATAAACCTAACCTTCAGCTACAGATGATGACCAATGAGAGGAATGAACTGCTTGAATTCCTGGCCCTTTGTAACAATGAGTTGGACAACAGCTATTCATCATGCCTTGTTCTCTGGTGACTCTCTTGACCCTACTGTGTCCTGAGTGCATCCGAGAGACAGAACTGAAGTGAGTGAGATAGGACATAGGCTGTTCTGCTTCCTCCAAGTGAAAACCAGAGCTTGTGGCCTGAATCACAATCTACAGAGAGGGTCAGTAGGGTGTAAGATCACAACATGCATTTCAAGAGGCCTTGACAGACATTGGCGTTTAGGAGATGCTTGGTTCTCTAGGTTGAGTGTTTATATTTGACACTTTATTTTTGCTTTTTGCTCTAGGAATAGCCTGAAAGGCCTTGTGGTCCTACCTGGTCCATCTGTGTGTCTGGAAGGCCTGGATTTCATCCCTGCTCCTCTCTAGTCTTGTTCCTTTTACTATGAGACAATGCCACTTACCTGCATTTCTCTGACATCCTAACTGTGTGTGGGTTTGTGTGTGTGAAGTGCTCTCTAAGGGGCCCAAACGTTGCAAACATGGCAGTGGCAGGTTTTGCCCTTTTCACTTCCCTCTCCCTTGATAAACCATTAGATTACATTCCTAAATTAGTCCCCAAAGTCCATTTCCTTTTGTGGAAACTGACTCATTGTTGAAACTAAACACCAAAGTCCAACAATCGAAATTCATTACTTGGTTACACTGGCTAACCTGTCCCTTCAGAGCTCAACAATTTACTCAGTACAGACTTAACCTTTTCTACTTAAAAACCCACTGTTAAAAAAGCCTGCTGCTTGCTCTTTGCCTTCACCTGATCAAGAGACAGGCTCCCAAACTATTCTTGCTTGCCCTGCTGTGTTAATAAATCTCCTTGTGTTGAGGATTGTGTGTCTGAGTATGTTATGTACTGTCTCTGATAGGCTCACTTACAGTGTGTGTGTGTGTGTCTGTGTGTGTGTCCTTCCTGATCCTGAGAGTCAGAGATTGATAGTAGGCCTGAATATTCACATGCTTCAAAGACTTTTGGTGATGTAAGTGCTGAGGCCAGGGAGCCCCACATTGAGCATCACTATTGTCAGCTTTGTGATCATCCTGGTCCCTCATTGGAATACTCTTGGTAGTTTATAAAGCCATCCTCATGTAGTGCCTCCTCCACAGAAATACTGATTATGAGCCCTGGGTATCCTTATAAGGAGAAAGAATTTCTGTTCTCAAGACAGTGGAAATGTCATTGCAGATTTCAAATAGACCCCGATCTGTGGCACAGACTCCTCAGACCCTCTTAGCCAGCTAGTCTGCCCCTATAGGTCTACTGAGGGAGCTCATGTAGTCCTGTCTCCGTCCCTATTGAAACCCAGTCTTTCCTGGCCCTTGGGCAATGAGGCAAGACTAATGCACATCAGGAGGTCCAGTACATAGGATTCAGGGTGTGACATCCAGTGGGCTAGGGTAGTACAAACAGAACCTTAATTCATGTGGTCCCTAAGGCCTGTGTTCATGGGGTTCTTTGCTCCTGAGGCCATGCTCTACCACAGGCTGATATCTGAGCTTGAGATGGTGAAAACACTGCATGAGAAGGAGACATCAGATGTGACGAAATTCCCCAAGGAGATTTGTGAGGCCTTGTACAAGTGCAAGGAGCTAAGTGAGAATACCCACTTCTACTGGTGAGTGCCTAATTTAGATGGGACCCCTAAAATTGGTAGGGACTGCTTCTGGTAGTCTGAAGTTTCTCCAGTCCTGCCTGACCCAGCTGTCAGGAGGAATCTGTCCTACTCACCTCCTGAAGCCAATTGGTCCCAAAGACACACAGAGAGGCTTATATTACTTACAAACTGTATGGCCAATGGCTTAAGTTTCTTGCTAGTTAGCTCTATCATCTTAAATTAACCCATTTCTGTTAATCTATATTTTGCCACATGGCTGCTGCATGGCCAGGTTGCTGGCATGTTTCTCCTTGAGTGGCAGCTGGCATCTCCTACACCTCTGACTTGCTTCTCTGACTCTCCTGGATTTCTCTGCCTGGATCCATCCTGCGTTGCCGTAGCCCAAAGCAGCTTATTTATTAACCAATGGGAGCAATACATATTCACAGCATACAGAAAGACATCCCACAGCAGCTTCTCCCCTTTTTCACCTTTGAACAAAGTTGAGCTGAGGTTCTTGTCTGACCTCTTAGCAAGCAGCCTGCCTCATAGCTCTTGGACTTGTGCCTCCAAAACTGAGTTTGCCTAAGAGTGAAGAGTCTGAGAGAGCCTCCCAACATTTTCCTGTCAATTTCTGGAGCTTCTAGAGAGAAAACATGGTTTGCACCATGAATGTTTTCTGTGGCTTTGGCAGGAGCTTACAGAGCTGGTTTCTTTGGGAAACATGGAATGTATTTACATTGGGTCTTCTGTCCCCGCTCAGAGCATGGTTTCCCTCTACCTGCTCATGTTTTCTCAATACTGTGAACAGGTAAGCACCAGGGTGTGTGGTGGAGAGGCAGGAGATCCAGTTTTCGGAGTTTCATGGATACCTTTTGCTGTCAGGGTATTCAGAAGTAGTTTCAATCTATCTGTAATTTGGCTATTCTCTGGCTTTATTCTGCACCTAAGTCATGCTGGCATGGCTAATGTGGGTTCATCCCAGGGATCTGTGGTTGGGGACATGACACCATGCAGGAATGATGGTATTAGGAGGCAGGAGTACAGATGCAGGTGGAGCTCATCATTTTTGGTGATATTTCAGCATCCTCTACAGTCAGCTCCTGAGGGAATGGACTCAGCTTGAGGAAAAAGTGAGCATGTTGAAAGAGGACAACAGAAAGCTGCAGGGGGAGCAGATTTTACTACAAGAGTCCTGTGAGGAGGCGAGGAGGCTGTGAGGAGGCCCATGGGAAGATCTATGATCTGTGGACAAAGCAGCAGCAGGTAGGTTGAAGCAGCAGGGCCAAACTGCCCACTTGTCTAACCATACACACACATATACACACACCCATATAACCATCTACTCACTTATCCACCTGACCCATCCCATCCAATTGTTCATTTCTGTGATCATTCACAAGTCTTTCTGGGGAGTTATCCTCCTGGAAGGCATTGCATGACTGGCAAGAAAACCCTACTGCTCTGCTAGAAGCTGCAGTCCATTGATGGAGATGAGTAAATCACATTTCACTCACCCATACATTAGTACGGAAGGAGAGGTACTATGATGGGAGCTACTTAGGGAGCAGCACAGAGATCTGAGTGAGTGAGGTCAAGGGTCTGGGTCTCATTTGCTTTGCACAGGTCATATGAGATCAGAGGCAGAAACAGTATGGAAGGAGGAATGTCCCCTACAAAAGCCAAATAACTGTGTCTTGTGGACATCTTTTTGGGTGTCATATGGCATTTTACCCGCTTGTTCCCAGACGGCCATGGTGTTCTCTTTACCTGGTCAACCTCTTGGTTCACACTGACAGAAACTTAACTAACAGTTTGTCAATACTGTTTCCTGTGACTAGCATTGGCCAGTTCTCCCATCCTGGATCTTACACTCAGAAGCTCAATGGATGACCAGGGATGTGGCAAGGGCTTAAGACAGGTGTGCGTCAGGGTGGCAGATTTGAGATTTTAAGAAAATTATTTCTCCAACTGCATCAACACAGCCTGCAGAAGCACAGCATGCTTCCCAGGCATGAAATACAGTTGAAATACAGAATCTAGGTGGACCATTGATTGATGTACAAAGCCATTGTATTGAAGTTTTTGCTCACCTTGGAGTTCTCAGACAAGTAAAAACAGATAATGGCCCAGCTTATATGGGCAGAAGGTTTGCACAATTTTGTGCTGCCTGGTTTATTCATCATGTTATTGGCATTTCTTATATTCCTCAAGGCCAAGCAATAGTTGAATGAGCACAGGCTACCATCAAGCAGTATTTAATTAAAATAAAAGAGGGGGAGATTATGGGGCCAGAATCAGGACCAAATGTAAAGTTATCATCTGTTTTATACATTTTAAATTTTTTAATGGTTAATAAACAGGGCCCTACTATTGGTGAAATTACTAAGACCACTCCATGTAGTTAAAATGGAGGTTTATTTTGTGAGGTAGCTTACAAGTGAAGGGATAGGTAACAGGGGACTCGCAAAGGTGTGGCGCAGTCCGGCGGTGTTCTCTGGAGAACTCTGCTCGGTCTGCCTCCAGCGACCAGGGTCCAGGAACAAAGAGAGCTGGCCCATCCAGATCTCGAGTCTTCAGGGTCCTCTCTAGGCCCCGCCTTGTAGGCATGACAGTTACCGAAGCCTCAATGGGTTTGGAACTTCCAGATCAAAGCTGGAATGGCTTCTCACTACACCTTATAGCCACAACCCGACATTTTCAGGGCCGACCTATGGAACAGGCGCAGGTTAGGTGAAAAGATCTGTCTAGAGGTATTTGGAAAGACGCTGCCCCGATTCTGGCTAGGGTAAGGGGAGCTGTGTGTGTTTATCCTCCAGATGCTGAGTTACCAGTGTGGGATAGCGAGAGGTGTGTTCATCCAGTGGAAATGTCTATGGCTGATGGAAATGCTGCTTCTGATTTATCAAGTGAAGTCGGAGATGGTGTATTTGAGTCTGGTAAAAAAATCCCAGAGTGCTGATGCCTGTGGGGATACATAGCCCTATTTTCCTTCTGTTTATACTAGTAATTTCGACTACAGGCTATCGGTCAGCCAAAGGGGCACAAACACTCGGGATTCCCCGGAGACGGGCAAGGGTGGACACCCGGCCAAAGCTACACATAGGGCGGTTAGGGCAGGCAGTCGAGGGGGACCATGCAGAAGGGAACCCCAACAGACCGCAAGAGCACGCACCTTCCTCAGATCGCTAGAGAAGAGACTTTTCTCACTGACGGCAGGATGGACCCGGCCTGACCGGCCTCCAGCCATGGCACCGCCGCGCGTGCAGGCAACAACCTGCACACTCGATTGCCAGAGAAGAACGGGAATGAATGCGGGTGGGCGTGGGGAGGTCTGCAGTATCCGTAAGGCTCTCTTCCGGGGCATGCCTTGAGCATTCACGGACAGGGAAACCAGGGCCGAGATAACAAAAATGTCCCCCCCCCAAGAAGACAGAACTCTTGAACACCTGCCGGGTGGCAATGGCAGGGAGTGGCAGGGAGTATTTACAGACTACCACCTCTAAAGAAGGTAGTAACAAAACAGGCCAGCCCCGTCAACGCTCAACACCAACACCAACACACAGAGAAGGCAGTTAAGTTAGCATGGTGGGTGGCTATAATGTAAAAATATCTTACATTTAAAGCAAATTTGCAATGAATCAAATTATAGTTCATAAAATTACTTCATGGCAACCATTTTGAATATCTGTACGGTGTAAATACAAAAACCCATTACTTATTAGAGTCAGTGTTTGGGGTCTGAATAAGATTGTACATGTCACAACAACTGTGTTTTATTTGTATAGATAGCAAAGGGAAACCTTATGAGGTTTGTAGTCGACCATTCATGTCCCAGACATGATGCTGTTTGATGTGATGTGACATAACCAAGGTCCCAGTGGCCAGAGGCCAAATTGGTAGACTACTCTTATACTTTCAAAGTTCAAAACAGCGAGCAACAGAAAATCATCTAGTACATTTAGTTCTAGTTCACTAGGGTTTGGGGATACAGGTTACTTTAGATATGAATCAGTAGTAATATTCTGTTGTACAAATTTGTGTAGTCATAGCATCTCTGTTTATCCCTAAAACTATTTTTGAATTCAGATTATATCTTGATAAAAAGAGATGAGGGGAGGCCTGGTGAGATGGCTCAGAGGTTAAGGGCACTGGCTGTTGTTCCAGAGGTCCTGAGTTCAATTCTCAGCAACCACACGGTGGCTCACAACCATCTGTAATGGGATCTGGTGCCCTATTCTGGCCTGCTTATCATAGTTATACACAAGTTTCAAAGGTTAAGAAACCCATTATTTCACATAGCTGCATATAACCAGTGAGGGGACCATCCTATGCAACGATTTGCATTATATTGTCACTTCAAGGCATACAGGACTTAAGTGAAATCATTTTCTGTGAACCATTGTTTGAGATGTCTCTTCTGCTTTTGGAAAACAGTGATGGAACAAGAGAAAAATTTGCCTTTGTGTTTCTAATTCTTCTCAGTTGCTTTCCTATAGAAAACTGAAAAAAAAATAAAAAAAAAATAAAAAAAAACTGATAAAAATACATCACAGGGTGTAGTGCTGCTGAGGTCATTGACTACCATGGGCCTGACATAAGCTTCAGCCTTGGCGGGTGTGGTTGCAGCCTGTTACATTTCCAACGTGTAGATCTCATAAATTATGAACAGTCAGTTACTCAGTAAATACACAGCATTTTACTTGATCTATGTTGACCACAAAAGAAAAAAAAACCTAGCTGCCATTAACTGACCTCAGCCCTAGACCCCTAGGCCTAGAACAGAGTTAAAGCTCGAAACCTCTATTGCATTAAACACTGAACAAATAAACACATATATAGAATTTCAACTTTCAGAACGTAAACATAACTTTTGTCTATGTAGATATCAAACATAGTCCTTGGCAGTTGTGACTGCATATCCGATGTAGATCAGTGAGACCGCTGCCATTAGCTACATGGATTTTATGAATAAAGTGAGAGTGAGCCACTCTTCTGGGGTACCAGGCCCTGATAATAGAGAAGAATCCTGTGGAAAAATAATTTTCTCTGGCAATGGTTCTACTGTAAACATGACAGATGAATCATTCTTCTTGATGAACTCAGAAATGTTTTAAAATTTTGGTTTAGATCCAGTAAATAACTGCCCATTTGGTGTCCAATGTTCTTCTTTGTGAGTGGGTAAGCAACAAAAAAGGGGCACAATGAATTTCTTGGTTTTCCTGATGATGATTTTCTGCATTGTAGAACTAGTACAGAAGCATTTCATACGGTGGAAAATTTATCCAAGAAAGGTTAAAAGAATCTGGAAAGATGGCTCAGTGCCTAAGAGCACAGACTTCTCTTCCAGATGACCCAAATTTGGTTCCCAGCACCCACATCAATTGGCTCACAACTGCTTGGAACTCTAATTCCAGGAAATCTGATGCCTCTTCTGGCTGCTATGGACAACTGTACTCAGATGCACATTCTCATACACATGCACAGATGTATGCATATAATTAAGAGATGAAAAAAATCTTTGTCTTTTATTTTAAAAAGGATACTAGCACCATGTTTTAGTTTTTTTCTGGTGAGACTCTGATTTAGAATAGTCTTTCATTGCAGACTCTGTCGACTTAAATACATAAAAATATTTTATTTTATTATTATCCTATAGAAAGACTGTTTTCGAATGACCAACAGAGAGGGAGTATATTTGGAAGGGAGGAGAGGTAGGAAGGAGTTTAGAATAGTAGAAGGGAAAAATATAAACAGAATGTATTATGTGAGGAAAACCTATTTTGAAAGGGAAAAAGAGAAATTAGAAAAATTTATTAGAATGACATAAAATACTAAGAATACTAAAAAACAGGGAACACTAGAATCCTAACACAATAACATGGGTCACAGTGTTATTTCTCTGTTTAAAAAGAAACAGAACTGTTATTTGAGAAACAACTGTTCCATTTTTTAAAAAGCAAGTGATTCTAAAAGTATTTAGGTCCCTTTCCATTAGTAAAATAGCATGCCCCTTATTGGTGGCAGCATGAAAATGAGCAACTTCTAGCGTGTACAATATATGCTAGGCAACCTGACTGCAAGATGTTCTATTTCCCTGTCTTATCAGGGGTCTGTATTTTTCCATTAACTAGAGGCTCCGTTCTTGTCCCTGACATCTCCCCTTCTTAGTAATAAATCTAAGGGCCAACATAAACCAGGTTCAAATGGTCTAAAAGGAGGGCTCTGAAAGAGGCTTTGCATGGAGGATTACAGAGGCCCTGGCCCTCTAAAGGTTGTGAAAAGAGGTCCGAGAGGGAATGTCTCTCCAGACTCAAGCACCACGGGCGTCCCCATACTGTGGGATTCAATGGACCATGCAGTTTTTTTTAGGGAGTGGAAATGGGTAAGCACAAGGCTGCTACTGTCTGTAACTCCAGCTCTAGGGGATCCAATATGGATATACGTGCAGGCAAAACTATGAATGCACATGATATAAATTAAAATAAATTAAAAAAAAACAATCCTGTACAATAAAACAATGTCTGGAGGCATCATGATCCCTGACTTCAAGCTCTACTCAAGAGCTACATTAATAAAAACAGCTTCGTACTGGCATAAAAACCTATTTGCGGACCAATGGAATCAAATTGAAAACACTAACATTAATCTACACACCCATGAACATATAATTTTTGACAAAGAAGCCAAAAGTGTACAATGGAAAAAAGAAAGCATCTTCAACAAATGGTGCTGGCATAACTGGATGTCAACATGTCCAAGGCTGTAAATAGATCCATATCTGTCACCGTGCACAAAACTTAAGTCCAAGTGGATCAAAGACCTCAACATAAATCCAATTACTCTGAACCTGATAAAAGAGATAGTACGAAGTAGTCTTGAATGCATTGGCACAGGAGATCACTTCCTAAATATAACACTGAGAGAAACAATTAATCAATGGGACCTCTTGAAACTGAGAAGCTTGTGTAGAGCAAAGGAAACGGTCAATAAGACAAAGCAACAGCCTACAGAATGGGAAAAGATCTTCACCAATCCCACATCTGATAGAGGGCTGATATCTAGAATATATAAAGAACTCAAGAAATTAGACATCAAAATGCCCAACAGTTCAATTAAGAATTGGGCTATAGAGCTAAACAGAGAACTCTCAACAGAGGAAGCTCAAATGGCTGAAAGACATTTAAGGAATTGCTCAACATCCCTAATCATCAGGGAAATGAAAATCAAAACTACTCTGAGATACCACCTTATACCTGTCAGAATGGCTAAGATCAAAAACACTGAAGACAGCTTATGCTAGAGAGGATGTGGAGCAAGGGGAACTCTCCTCCACTGTTGGTGGGAATGCAAGCTTGTACAGCCACTTTGGAAATCAATATGGAGCTTTCTTAGAAAATTGGGAATCGCCGGGCGGTGGTGGCGCACGCCTTTAATCCCAGCACTCGGGAGGCAGAGCCAGGTGGATCTCTGTGAGTTCGAGGCCAGCCTGGTCTCCAAAGTGAGTTCCAGGAAAGGCGCAAAGCTACACAGAGAAACCCTGTCTCGAAAAACCAAAAAAAAAAAAAAAAAAAGAAAGAAAATTGGGAATCAATCTCACCCAATGACCTAGCTATACCACTCTTGGGCATATACCCAAGGAATGCTCAATCATACCACAAGGGCACTTGCTCAGCTATGTTCATAGCAGCATGTTTGTAATAGCCAGAACATGGAAACAACCTAGATACCCTTCAACAGAGGAATGGTCTCAGCAGAGAAAAAAAATAATCATCCCAAATATAGATGCCTAAATAAAATGTGGTACACATACACAATGGAGTACTACTCAGCAGAGAAAAACAATGACATCATATGGTTTGCAGGCAAATGAATGGATCTAGAAAAAAATCATCCTGAGTGAAGTAACCCAGACTCAGAAAGACAAACACGGTATGTGCTCACTCATAGGTGGATACTAGATGTAAAACAAAGGATGAATACACTGCTACTCACAACTCAAGGGAGGCTACCTAGTAAAGAGTACCCTAAGAAAGACACAGGGATTGCCCAACAACAGAGAAATGGATGAGATCTACATGAGCAAACTGGACGTGAGGGGGGTAATGAAGGGCAAGGGTTGGGGGAAAGAGAGCTTAGGGGAGCGAGAGATCCCAGCTGGACCAAGAACAGAGAGGGAGAACAAGGAAAGAGAGACCATAATAAATGAACACGCCATCGGAATAGGAAGAACCAGAGTGCCAGAGACATCCCCAGAAATCCACAAAGATACCTCCACAATAGACTACTGGCAATGGTCGAGAGAAAGTCCTAATGACCTACTCTGGTGATCGGATGGCCAAACACCCTGTCAGGATAGAACTGTCATCCAATGACTGATGGAAGCGGATGTAGAGATCCACGACCAGGCCCCAGGTGGAGCTCCGGGAGTCCAATCGGCAAGAGAGAGGAGGGATTGTTCATACATGAGCGAGAGATGTTGAGACCATGATCGGAAAAAGCACAAGGACAAATAGCGAAACTAGTGGAAACATATCAACTATGAACCAATGACTGAGGAGCCCCCATGGAACTGGACTGGGCCCTCTGGATAAGTGAGACAGTCCATTAGCTTGAACTGTTTGGGAGGCCCCTAGGCAATGAGACCGCGACCTGTCTTTAGTGCACGAGCTGACTTTTGGGAGCCTGGGGCCTATGCAGGGACACTTTGCTCAGCCTGGGTAAAGGGAGGAGGGGACTGGACCTGCCTCAACTGAATCTACCAGGCTGGGCTGAATCCCCAGGGAGTCCTTGCCCTGGAGGAGATAAGAATGGGCGTTGGATTGCCGGGAGGGTGGGCGCGGGAGGAGGGAGAACAGGAGAATCCATGGCTGATATGTAAAATTAAATTACTTATTAACATTGAAAAAAAATTAGGTTGCTCATCTAAGAAAATGCTTTAAGGACTACAAGATACTTTTCAGCTGATCATACAATTTATAATAGAAAGTGATTTCACGTACAAAACTCTGGACTCACAAAGAGAGATAATAGATAATAGAGTACTTTCTCCAAAGTTGCCAAATACAAATGGACTGGACATTGTGAATGTCTTACCTTATAGTTTTCATAATTTTATTTATTGTATACAGTTTATTGATGTTAGAGAAGAGAGCCCTTTATTGGATTACAAGCTAGAGAAGTTGGGACAATATTTCCGTACACTGTGTGAAGATGTGTCATTATTCTTCCTCACCTGCCTAACGTACCTTCTAATTGGTTTATTAAGAGCTGAACAGCCAAGAGGATAGGCAGGTGAGGATAGGCAGGACTGTAGAGAGCTGCGTGCAGCCGCACCTCCAAGATGACGCTGGCCTCCGCCTTCTACCCTCCCTACGGTGAGTGCTCTCTGAAAAACAACTCTGAAAAATAACTCCTTATTTGGCTAAGGCTAGGATCTGGCTTGCTTCCGCAGACCTGGACCTATCCGCAGTACCCACATGGCAGACTGGGGTAGGCTACCCAGAGGCTATTTAAGTTGTGGGTTGGCTCTCCCCGGGGTCAGAAGATTGTTTCAAGGTACCTGAGTACACTGCTTGGAGAAGAGCCTGGTGTTGCGTCTTCCTTGCTGGTCAACGGGGACGCGACACAGGACGACTTCGGGACAGAGACAGGAACTATGAAAAAGAGTATCAGGTGGGAGATTTGCCAGTCATACATGGAGGAAGTCAGATATATGTTACCAAGGACAGGTAATGAGGCATGTGACAGAATGTAGATTAATAAAAAAAAAAAAAAAAAAAAAAGGTTTAAGTTTTAAGAGCTGGTTTGGAACAAGCCCAAGCTAAGGCCAGGGCTTTCGTAATTAATGAAAAGTCTCAATGTCATTCTTCAGAAGCTAGAGGTCAAAAGAAAGACTCGTCACACTCCATATTCCTGCCTTCAATTACAGAAGACTTAGGCTTTACTAGAGGCGTGGCCACAGCTAAGGACTCAAGATAAGACACTGCCCACCTCCTTCTACCACTCTTCAACATCCCTCAACAGAAACCCCTTTCCCAGGGCTCCATACTCTTGCCTGGAGACCCATAAGTTTTACAGGAGACCAGGTTAGTTCTAGGGACCCCAGAAAAACACAGTCCACAGACACACGCTAAAATCTCACCAACAACCACAGACTACATGCCTTCCCCTAGGCTCCTTATCCTGGTCTACAGGTTTGAAAAAAGACTTTGGCCTTACAGGAGGCCATGCTGAATCTAGGGACCCAGGCCCCAAAATCCCCAGCAGAGACACCATACTGGACTGAATACTTTCAGTTACTAGAACACTTATGCCAGAATACCAAAGAGGAAACGGAAACCATGGGAAAAAACACCCATCCAACAAAGACAAATGGAAGAATAAACACCTAGCCCAATAATCATCCCAAATATAGATGCCTAAATACCAGTGTAGGAATACAATCAATAAAAGGGACAATACGTCACCACCAGAACTCAGCTATCCTACAACAGCAAGAAGACCTGAACATAGTAACACAGCTGAAACAAGAAAATAATTTTAAAAATAACTTTATGAAAATGATCGGTAGAGAGGAAGCAGCACAGAGATAGCACTGAGCCAGTGCAAAGCTGAGTGTGAGCGCAGAGCTGGGGACCTCACTGTGAGAATTCCCTAATGTTAGAATTCCTAGTCACTCCCCCAGCTACTTTACTTAGCATGTGACTGCAAGATGCTTAGTCATCCCAGGGCCTTACGTCCTACCTAATATGTATGCTGTGTGATCATGTAATCTATGCGCGTGAGTGCTGTGGGATGATCTGTATGTCAAATGTGTTGCTGATTGGTCAATAAATAAATCACTGATTGACCCGTGGCCAGGCAGGAAGTGTAGGCGGGACAAGGAGGAGAATAGAGCTGGGAAGTGGAAGGCTGAGTCAGAGAGACACTGCCAGCCGCCATGATGAGAAACAGCATGTAAAGATGCCGGTAAGCCACGAGCCATGTGGCAAGGTATAGATTAATAGAAATGGATTAATTTAAGCTCTAAGAACAGTTAGCAGAAGCCTGCCACAGCCATACAGTTTGTAACCAATATAAGTCTCTGTGTTTACTTGGTAGGGTCTGAGCAGCTGTGGGACTAGCAAGTAAGAGAGATTTGCCCTGACTGTGGGCCAGGCAGGAAAACTCCAGCTACACGTGTGTGGTGTAAGCTCATATGCGCATGTGCAGGGAGGGGGTGCTGTGGGATGTTCTGTATGTTAAATGTGTTGCTCTGACTGGTTAATAAATAAAACAATGATTGGCCAGTAGCCAGGCGGGAAGTATAGGCAGGACAAGCAGAGAAGAGAATTCTGGGAAGTGGAAGGCTGAGGCAGAGAGACCCTGCCAGCCGATGCCATGAGAAGATGTTAAGATACCGTAAGCCACAAGCCTCGTGGCAACTTATAGACTAATAGAAATGGGTTAATTTAAGATATAAGAAAAGATAGTAAGAAGCCTGCCACGGCCATACACTTTGCAAGTAATGTAAGTCTCTGTGTGTTTACTTGGTTGAGTCTGAGCTGCTGCGGGACTGGCAGGTGAGAGCGATTTGTGCTGACCAAGGGCCAGGCAGGACCAGGAAAACTCTATCGACAGCGGGGGACCTAAAAAACCAGGTTCCACTTATTCCTCCCCTCTCTTCCTGCACGGTCATTCCATAGGCCTATGCACATCCTTTTCCCTAATAAACTCTTATAGTGGGTTTTGTTGTACCTTGCAGCTTTTCTCGCATGGTAAACAGCCCTGCTTAATGAATAGCATTACGCAGCTTAGTAAATAACATCAGTGCCAAAACGAATCAGTCCCTCCTAGTGCTCTGCGTCCAGGACCCTGGACTGAGGTTTACTCTATCTAAAACTGCCCAGTTTTTCATTTGCCTAGCAGCCTGACCGCTTTACACAACACCAGCTGCTTCAACTGGTGAGTTTTCCCTTTCCAGCCAGCGTTAAACAGTCCCCTGGACCCGTTGGAACAACTGTAGATTACCCAGCATCCCTCTGGTATCCCCGGGATTGGGGGAACCCCTGTCCATGCCCTTCATCAGCTACAGTCGGCCTCCCATTGCAGGCTTCAATCTCTAGGCATTTCCCACGACTGCGGTCTGAGGTATCATTCTCTTGCTTGATGAAGCATTGAATGACTTGTGCCTGCCACTGTCAGACCCCCGTCCTTGGGCTACAAATGCCCTGGCCCTCATTCTCTGGCTTGACGAAGCATTGACTGACTTGTGCCAATCGCTGATCCTCACTTGAACTCGGGGATGCCGGAGACTGTAGTCTTGTATCACTTTTTTTTTCTCTCTCTGCCGCTGTCATGGTAAATAAGACTTCCTCCTATTAGTCGCACTCCTCCTCTGAGGAATGCCTAAATATCCCTTAGATAACAATAAAAAATGGCCACCCAATGGCTCCTTGGACCCCAATATTTTAGAGGAATTATCTAATTCCTGCCAGCGAATCGGCAAATGGAAAAAGTTGTCTTATATTCAAGCTTTTTTTTTTTTAACCTAAGCTCTAAACCCTGCCTTCTAGATTCCTTCTTTTCAGCTCACATGCTCCTTGCCACGGAACCTGAACCTAAGGAATCTTTACTGCTCTGGACTCTGCAAATGAACCTCTCTGCCTCAGGAGTCCGTTGCCCTGGCTCCTCCCCAGCTCCCTCCTCCTCTCCAATATTGGGCCGCTCCAATTGCCCAGCTCTGGCGACAGCCTTTACACCACCTATTACTCGTTCTCAAGCTATTACGGGATCTGACGTTGGCCATGCAGACCCAGCATCCATTCTCCCTTGTGAGAGGTGACCAGTGTGGATGGACTGGTTAAGGTTCTTACAGCCGCACCTTTCATGATATATATGATCTTGCTAATAACCTACTTCCTGAGGAGTGCAGACACATTTGGGAGCAGGCTGGTACACATGTGGATGAGGTTCATCAAACCAATGCCGCCCATCCACATGGAGCCGAGGCAGTTCCCAATCAGGACTCACATTGGGATTACAATAATCGGGTGGCTCTCTCACTAGGTATTTACATGGTTTACAACCTGTCTCCTGTCAGATCTTCCTAGGGCTGCCCTCAAACCAGTAAACTATGGAAAGCTAAAAAACATAATTCAAGATGAAAGAAAATCCATCTCATTCTTTTAGAACAGCTTACAAAGGCTCTTTTACAATACAAAGGCCTAGCTCCTGAGAGCCCAGATGGCAGACAGCTCCTTATGACCCACTTTGTCTTATCCCCCGACATCAGGGCTAAGCTTAAGCATCTATCGAGAGAGCCTCTGACCCCACAGGCAGAAGTCTTAGTAGTGGCATTGACAGTGTACCATGGGAGAGATCAGAATGCCCGTAAACAGAACTGTCAAATGCCTCTAGGTCCCTGTTTTAAGTATGGTAGAGAAGGCCACTGGGCTTGTGCCTGCCCTGCCCTACACGAGCCACCATCTGGGCCTTGCCCAAAGTGTCAGCAAGAGGGACACTGGTCAGCTGACTGCCCCCATGCAGCTCGTGGCATGGGGACATCAAACAAAGACCACCCTCTAGTCAATATCCTAGAGTTGGTGATAGATAACTGAAGGTGCCATCTCTCACAGGGAACCTAGGGTAGTCATTACAGTATCAGGGTGATCCATTTCCTTCCTTTTGAACACTGGAGTGACTTACTGAGTCCAGAGGGAGTTTTGGGGTCCCACCTGTCCTCGTCTCCCTACTGTCAGGGTAGGGTGACAGCCCTTACCTACCTCACCAGACCCGACCACTTAAATGTATTTTCAGGGGTATCCTTCTCACCCACACATGTTTAGTTGTGCCATCCTGTCCTGTGCCCCTAATGCAGAGATTTTCTGGCTAATGTAGGAGCTTTTCTTTAGTTTGCTCCCCCCATTTGCCTTACTCCACACTTGTCAGCAGCCCCTGTCCTCCTCCTCCTAGCCACCCAGCCTACTAGCTCTAACATTTCATTTTCCTTGCCAGCCTCTCAGGTAAACCCAAAGTCTAAGACAGCCAGAACCTTCCTAGGCACCATATGCCTATTAAAATCCTGTAGCAGGACACTACCAGGTCCATTACACAAGCTCAGTACCCTCTCTCACTCCAGAGCCTTAGGGGACTTAAGCTTATCATTTCTAACCAAAGAAAAAAGCACGTTGCAGGTCTGTCTGTCTCTCTCTCTCCAACACTAACCAATAAAATTCTGTTACCAGAGTACTAAACATTACATACAATACTATGGCTACCAGCTCAAGACTTTAAATTCCCCGTGGCTGCTTTTTAATATGTTTAAATATTCTTCCGAGCACCAGAACCAGCTTCAATCCACCTGGACAGGTGAGATCTATTTCAGATAAGTCAGATCTATTTCAGATAAGTATAATTCAAACTTTCCTGATCCCAGGAACCCCTCCCTCATTCTGGGACCCCTTGGAGACCCCCCCAGCTAAAATTTTTTCTAAACTCCTTCTTCTGCCTCAACAGTACCTTGTCAGACCCATACAGTCACAGAGCCCAAAGCAGCAAAAGGCAATGGACAATTCCCAAAGCAGTGGAGGACAATCCACTACCTCAGGATATCTTGCTACCCCAAAAGCACCATTCCCTACATCCAAAAGCTAACCAATGCCCACTCATGTCAGCTGGAAACAGTTTCTGGAGACACAGTGCCCCCATTCCCATTCATCCGCCATTTTTTATAAGAAAACAGAGTCTAGAATGGTAGAAATCCTTGCCACTCCCCCAATTACATGACCACATGTACAGTGGGGCAAGATGCTTAGTCATCCCAGTGCCTTACATTCTACGTAATCCGTGCACGGTGTGATCATGTCATTTACACGCAGCGTGATCACATAATCTATGTGCATGTGTGGTGTTGCTACGTAAGCCAATGTGCACATGTGCGGGAGGGAGGGAACCTGTAACAGCAGGTATTACTTATTCCTCTCCTCACTTCCTGCACGGTCATTCCATAGTCCTATGCACATCTTTCCTATTCCCTTTCCTTAATAAACTCTTTTCATGGTGTCCCAAATTTCCTGGATGTTTTGTATTATGACTATTTTGGTTTTAGCGTTTTGACTGATGACTCTATTTTTTCTATTGTGTCTTCAGCGTCAGAGATTCTCTGTTCCATCTCTTACAGTCTGTTGGTTATGCTTGCATCTGTAGCTCCTGTTCGTTTAGTCAGATTTTCTATTTACACCATTGCCTCAGTTTGTGTCTTCTTTATTGTCTCAATTTCAATTTTTTGTTGTTGTTCTTTCTTGAGACAGGGTTTCTCTGTGTAGCTTTGGAGCCTGTCCTGGAACTCACTCTGTAGCCAAGGCTGGCCTCGAACTCACAGAGATCCACCTGCCTCTGCCTCCCGAGTGCTGGAATTAAAGGCATGCGCCACCACTGCCTGGCTCAATTTAAATTTTTAAATCTTGAATTCTTTCCTTTATCTGTTTAATTGCTTTTTCTTGGCTTTCTTTGATTTCTTTTTTCCCCCAGAGCTAAGGACCGAACCCAGAGCCTTGCACTTGCTAGGCAAGCGCTCTACCACTAAGCTAAATCCCCAACCCTTTTCTTCAATTTCTTTAAGGCAATGTTTTATTTCCTCTTTAAGGGAGTTTTTCATTTCCTCTTAAGGGAATTTTTCATTTCCTCTTTAAGGGCCTCTATCAGCCTCTTAAAGTCATTTTTAGGATTCACTTCTTCTGCTTCTTCTGTATTGGTATGTTCAGGTCTTGCAGGTGTAGAACCACTAGGTTCTGATGTTGTCATATAGGTCTTTATGTTGTTGCCTGTATTTTTGCACTGGCATCTACGAATCTCTTCCTCTGCTCCATGTAGGCGGTGACTATGTCTGAGGATGCTTCTTGTTCCAATTGATAGTCTTGGTCCACCGTGAGTTCTTGGTCTAAATCGGAGCTGATGGGTAGATTCTCTCACAGCAGCTTAGTCCAATTGGTCAGTGGATTCTGTCTCAGTGAGCAGCTGTTCCCAATCAGTACAGGGCGGGCTTATGGCTCCAGTGGTGGTTGTCCCATGGGATGGATTTCTTGACAAGGGGGCAGGGAAAGAGGTTGCTGTCTAGTCCCTGGGGTTCCAATGGCTATTCCTACTCAGTGAAGGGTGGGCTTATGACTCCGGTGGTCGTTGGGGTCACAGGGACTGGTTTTCTTGGCGAGAGAGCAGGGAAAGGTAGCCACCTGGTTCCTGAGGGCTCCAATGGCTGGGGGGAGGGGCACATAATGTGCCCCCGGGGGCCTAGAGTCTAGAGAACTGGTCTGCCAGTCCAGAGATGGGGCCTTATCTGTTCCCAGTTGGTGTAGAGTGGGCTTATTGTGGGGATCTGCCCCATCAGGACCCTAGGTCACCTGTGAAGAGGTGGCCTGGAACCGAGGAAAGGTAAGTGCACACAGCTCACCTGTTCCCCATCCTCCCTCTTACCCGGAGACAATCAGACACAGCGGAGAGTCAAGTCAAGCAAGAACTTGTTTCTTGATAGGCAGTAAGCCTCTTTTATACCAGAAAACCTCCAAACCCTAGAAGGGGGTGAAGGAACCAATCAATCATTTTAAAGGTCACCCTATTTACAAGTTGTTTATGTCCTGACACCATCTCCTGTTTTTAGTATCTTATCTTAGTATAAATAACTTGAGCTAACTTTCTTTCTCACCATTTGTCTCTAATCTCCATACAAACAACCCAAACTAACTTCCTCTTAGCCATCCTTTGTATCTATTCTCTGCACAAACAGCTTAAACTAACTTCCTCTGGTACCATTTGTATCCACTCTCTGTGTAAACACCTTAAAGCTTAAGCTCCATTAATCTGAATTTCTCTCAGCACCCTCTTTGCAGCCCATGTATGCCCCCACAGCTTATGACTCTGCTGACCTGGTTCGGTGGCTGGACGGCTCCTTCTCTTGCATTCTCGGGGTGCTCTGCTCGCTTGCCAACTCCTCAGCTGATGTTGTTTCCTCAGACTGCAGACTTCTGAGACCTCTCTCGAATGGATCTCAGCTGAACAGTCAGTAGGGCAATCTCACCAACACCTCCAAGTTGTTGGGCTTCACACTATCGGCAGCTGGACACTGGGCAGGCCTTGGGCAGAATCTGGCCTGGCATTTTTCCAAGTTGTGAAGTTTAATAAACTCTTATAGTGGGTTTTGTTGTACCCAGTGGCTTTTCTCACAAGGTAAACAGTGCCGCTTAATGAACATTAAACCGCTTAATAAATAACACTGGCTATACCCTTCCAGTTTGCACTTCGTCATTCACCACTGAGGCTGGAACTGCAGCCTCCAACCTGCCTCCGTGCCCAGATCCTGAAAACCCTTCCCTTCTCTTTTTTGGATACATGTCCGACCTTTCCCTGACATGTTGAAACATGCCACAGTCAATCAAATTTAAACTAATTTAACCATTGCTTGCTTAGGCAACCGTGTTCGCTGGAGATGACCAAACCATATCTAGAATTCCCTTGCTGGGATTAACAGAAGTCTACGAGCTTCTCTCAGGTTTGTTGCCTTTTTGCTCTATGCCTGACCCCCATTTGCAGGAATTTTCTCTTGAGAAATCAACACTGTTGATTTTGCATACGTAAGTGGTCTTTTGTGGGGTGATTCAAGGACCCTAACACCTGGTATGATATTGCCAACATAGGGCATTGGCTTTTCACGATATGTATAGTGGATAGCTATTCCAGCTCTGACCTTGAAGCACTGCCCCCTAGCGAGGCAGACGGTAACTGCCATGCAAGCCTATGACCTGCTCATAGGGCATGGCCGAGACGGGAGCCCATAAGACCTGAGATGCATACATGCTGGCTCTCCTGACTCCTCGTGATACTGGATGCTGGATTGCAGACCGAGTCAGAGTTCTCCAGAGAACCACGTTGGACTGTACCTCACCTCTCCTGTATCCTGTAACTGACTCCTTTACTAGTTACAAGTCACCCCTTTAAATAAACCTCTTTTAACTACCACGTAAACTAAGTGGAGCTGCTGTGTTCCCAGCTTTAGAAAAGGGCACTTCCAGTTGCAATATGCACAGCCACCCACCGGCTCTCCTACATGGGTCAGCCGTTCCATCCTGGCCCTTCATTCAGGTGGCTCAGTGACCCCTCCCCATGCCAACTCCTATCCAAATGGGATTCTCCTGCCTGTTTTCCTCTCCCAACCATTTCTCAGGCCATTTCTTCACCCTACCTGAATAGCCCACACAATACCTGGGCAGGGCAGAGCAAGTCAGACAGCCGCCTCCCAGGCGATTCCGGCATGGACAGCACAAGCAATGAACCAAGCAGAACTAGACCAGCTGCCTAGCCATTTCCTCAGAATCACTGCTGCCACTCCTACTTAGGGCACAGGCTATTACTGCTAAGGCCATGGCCTCAAGCACCAGAAGGGCACCCCCAGCCTTACACCGCCGTGCTGAGCAGCCACAGCTAGCAGCTACCAGTGACGAGCCAGGCAGTACTGTCTCATGCTGCTATTAGTCACATTGATTTTTTCATGCTGGTTTCTCTGTTAGCTCTTCAGACTGCCCCCCCCCATGCACAGGACAGTAGCCACAGTGGACCCTACTGTGTCAGCAATGAACATCACTGCAGCTAATCACCCCTGAAAATCTATGCCTACACTTGTGGTGTATATGGGCCGCAAAGATGGTGCCGAGAGGAAGTTGTTTACACTGAGATTAGACTGGATACAAAAATCAAAGGAATGAGTATGATGTCAGTACATAAACAGCACGTAGACAAAAGAAGGAGTAGAGGGTGACCTTTAAAACAATTGGTTCATTCCGTCCAACACCACCCCACGGTTCTGTGGTTTTCTATCTTAAAAGAGGCTTATTGCCTATCAATAAACAAGTCCCTGCTTGGCATGACTCCCCACTGCATCTGACTGTCTCCAGGAAAGAGGAAGGCTGGGAATTGGGTGAGTGGTGCACTTATCTTTCCTCTATTCTGGACCACTTCCTCAGAGGTGATCTAAGTTCCCGATGTGGTGAGACCCCACAGCTGGCAGTCAATTTGGGGCTTGAAAGTACGTTCAGCCAAGGTCAAGCAGTCTTCCATGGTGGGTGAAACCCTCTGTATGGGTAATGCAATATTTCCAAAACATCCCCAAGAGCCAGGGGAGGCCAAAGAAGGTAAAGAGGACCAGGAGAGTAAAGAGACCAAGTGTAAAGTCATCACACGACCCCCCGCCTTACATCCCTAAAATAGGGAAATGCTCCTCACCATATACTACCCTTAGAAGGGACCTACATAACTAGGGTACCTATGACTGACCACTAGTCAGGGATCAGAGAGTCAACAAACCGACTTACGCAGAGGCCTGTATTAACCAGACAGGGCCCCAAGGGAGGCAAAAGACAGGGCCCTGAGAACAGACAACCCAGGCATTTCCCATTAATCTGGCCTCCAGCCCTGATAGGCCACAAGAATTGTACCCATGGATGGTCAAAAACCTTAAGGAACTCCACAAGGCAGTGGCAGAGGATGGTCCAAATGCCCCTTGGTCCCAGACCCTACTGCAGGATATTACATATAATCCCTGTGTCCCCAAGGATTGCTGGACCTGGCTAAGGCTGACCGTTCAAGCACTCAATGTATCGAATGGTGTGCCCACTATAAGGAGGAATGTAGAGTCCGAACAGAGGCCAATCAAGCTGCTCAGCCTGCAATCCTAATTACTTATGGCATGTTGGCGAGAACTGCTGATGAGTACTCTACTGAGGTCCACCACACCGAGACCAGGTGTGACATGCAGGGCTAGCAGCCTGGGGTAAGCTAGATGAGAGATCTACAGAATCCCCCATAGCTAGAGTCAGGCAGAAGCCCAATGAGACCCTACCAGAATTTATAGACTCGGTTAACAGAGCACTAATCGTAACTACCGACTGGACCACTCTGGGACCAATTTATAGATTCTGGTCTGGGATGGAATGAATACAGAACACTGTGCTGCCTATGCAGGGCTGAAAGAGGTTCCCATGGGCCGATGGGTGGTCACCACCCAGGATCTGGGCACCCAACATCACCAGACCCAGATGCTAGTCTTAACGTTGTAATCCCAGACAGCTGCCCTAACTCAGGCTTTCTCACAGGCCCTGGCAACCCAGAGTCTGGGGACTGCAAAGTCTGCTACCCGGGGGCCTGCTGTAGATGTGGACAGGAGGGACATTTTAAGCAATAGTGTCCTCTGCAACAGCCTCCTACAGGTCAACAAAAGGCTTTAGGTTAGGCCAAGGACAATAAAGCCCCCTAGCAACCCTTGTCCTAGGTGCAGGAAGGAATATCATTGGAAAAAAAACTGCAGGTCAAAATTTAATATAGATGGGAAACCTTTAAACTAGGTAAGGGGCACCCTCCAGCCCTGTTAGCCAAAGGAGGAACTCTGGGGGGGAGGGCAGGCATGGCCCCCCAGAATGGCCCACGCCAACTGACAGTTCCTTTGGTCCGGGGACACTGCCCCAAGATGAGTATTGTCATAGGTGGGAGAAGGTTCCACTTCCTGGTGTGATATAGGGCCAGAAAGGACCATGCCCCACTGGGAGGAGGTACCCCCTGACTGGGACATCACTCTGGGACCTTGAGTATTGGGAGTAGCGGTTAATGCTCAATCTCTTAAAACAGTCACTCTCCTCAAATGGACCAGCTCAGATGGGGAACAGGACAATACATGGGCCCTGGTGTCTGGGAATCTTACTGACAACTTATTGGAGTAGGATATGTTGTCCCAAATGGATGCAGTACTCACCACCAACCACCAAACTTTCTATGATATTATGGAGGAAGAAGAGGCCCAAGGAAGGGGATGGGGAGCAGAGGAGATAAAAGGAGAGGACTTCTTCACCCACTATAGAAATGACCCCAAAATTCCAACTGGGTTTACCACAATTCCTAGAGGCCACTGCCCCCCAGATACCCCCTATCAGGTCGAGGCTGGGTGACCAAGTATGGGTGGAGCAGTAGCCACTTGCTAAACCTAAATTAGAGGCTCTGGTTAAAGAACAATTGGACCTTAGATGTGTGCGCCCTTCCATGAGTTCCTGGAATAACCTGTCTTGGTTATTAAAAAAGTGTCAGGAGCATGGCACATGTTACAGGATCTACGGAAAGTAAATGAGAGGATGGAGCTGGTAGGCCCCCTTGAGGGGTCTGCCCTGGGTGCCAGCAATACCCTCAGAATATACCCTGGTTGCAATTGATGTTTCTGTTTCTTGTCTATCTCCCTCCATCCAGATGATTGTACCAAGTTTGCCTTCTCTATCCCCTCCCTCAATTTCTCCCAACCTGATCAGACATTTAAATGGACTGTATTACCCCAGGAAATGGCTAATAGCCCGACCTCCTGCCAACAATACCTGGCCACCCTGTTAGTACCCCTACTTAGAGATGCATAAGATAGATGCGTACCTGTTTATATGAATAATATTATTTTGGGACATAAGGACCCCTCTTGTCTGCAGGACTTGTTGGGGCAGGTACTGCACAGCTTCAGAGAGGAGGGTGCCCCCCTTTAAGATTCTTGGCACCAAACTTACCCTGACCTGAACCTGCCCACTTAAGCCTAAGCTACACATTCCTGTGTCTTTGACCCTGACTCAGTTGCAGAGTATCCTGGGAGAGATCCATTCGATACTACCTTGGGTTCCCGTCTCCAAGAATACTCTTGTACCCTTATTCTCCCTTTAAAAAAATAAAAAACCGGGCTGGAAAGATGGCTCAGTGGTTAAGAACACTCACTGGCTGTTCTTCCAGAGGTCCTGAGTTCAATTCCCAGCAACCACATGGTGGCTCACAACCATCTATAATAAGATTTGATGCCTTCTTCCAGCACACAGGCATACATGCAGAGCATTCATACATAAAATATAAATAAATAAAATTATAAAAAAAAAATAAAAAAATAAAAAAAAAATAAAAAACCTCAGGATGTTATTGCTCTTACCTGAGAACATTGGGCCATCCTTTTACAATTTCAAGATGCTCTTAATAGATTTCTGCTGACTTTCCCAGTTCCCTCTGGCTGTTCACAAGCGCTACATTAACCTCTGCAGTGCTAGTGCAAAAAGGAGAGCCAATAGAATGGGTCAATAGCCCCCTTGGAGGCGCCCCAAACGTACACTCCAGTTTTTCCTAAAGGTACCCCCTTTACAAACACAGGGAGCTAACCCCAGAGGCCTAGAGCCAAATATCCTCTGACAAACCGATGTTACTCATTTCACACCCTTTAACAATAAAACAAAAGGGAGAATTAGCCTCCATATTCAGTTACTCTACACCCTTCAGCCATCACACTCCAGCCTCGGGGCTACAAGGACACCCATGTCGGGCACCAATTAGGGCTTTCTGCTCCCCTTTGTGCCCCTTGTGGGGCAGGAGCTCCTGGAGTGACAGTCCCTATAGAAGTGATGACAGAATACAAGTTTGTGGTGGTGGGTGCTGGAGGCATGGCAAAGAGTGCCCTGACCATGCAGGTGATCCAGAAACATTTTGTGGACGAGTATGACCCCATCATAGAGGACTCCTATCGGAAACAGGTCATCATTGATGGGGAGACATGTCTGCTGGACATCTTAGACACAGCAGGTCAAGAGGAGTATAGTGCCATGTGGGGCCAGTACATGCACACAGGGGAGGGTTTCCTCTGTGTGTTTGCCAACAACACCACCAAGTCCTTTGAAGACATCCATCAGTACAGGGAGCAGAGTAAGCTGGTGAAGGACTCAGACGATGTGCCAATAGTGCTGGTGGGAAACAAGTGTGATGTGGCCACTTGTACTGTTGAGTCTTGGCAGGCCCAGGACCTTGTACGCAGCTATGACATCCCCTACATTGAAACATCATCCAAGACCCGACAGGGTGTAGAGGATGCCTTTTACGCGCTAGTACGTGAGATTTGGCAACACAAAGTACAAAAGCTAAACCGTCCCGATGAGAATGGCCCTGGTTCCACAAGCCACAAGTGTGTGCTATCGTGATGCCAGATGGAGATACATGTGGGGCATACAGGATGACATGAGCTACAAAGATGGTGCCGAGAGGAAGTTAGCCCAAGTTGTTTACGCTGAGATTAGATACAAATGGTACTGAGAGAAGTGAGCCCAAGTTGTTTGCACTGAGATTAGATGCAAAACTCAGATTATGTCAGTGCATAAACAGCTCCTGGAAAAAGGAATGAGTATACGGTGACCTTTAGAACAATTGGTTTGGTCCTTCCATCCCCCCCAGGGTTCTGTGGTTTTCTGCTTTATAAGATGTTTACTGCTTAATAATAAAGGAGTTCCTGCTTGACATGACTCCCTGCTGTGTCTGATGAGCTCCGGGTAAGAGGGAGGCTGGGAAACCAATAAACGGCACACTTAACTTCCCTTGGCTCCAGACCACCTCCTCAGAGGTGACCTCAATTCCCAGTGGGGTGAGATCCCACATACATCATCAGAGCTCGTAAGACACTTGACAAATTTTAAACAGTGAACTAGGTTTTTTAAAAAAGGAGGAAAAACTTTCGCATGTCAAGAATCGAAGTGCACAGAGTTAGGACTATGTTTATTGCCACTATGAACGGCTTGCAAATGAAGAAACTAAATGAAGGTGTTGGCATTCTGGCCCATCCCTTGGGGATCCACCCTGTGTCCTGATGTAAGGCTCCTTTAGGGAAACACCCCTCCCTTCTTCTTCCCTTTCCCACCATGAGGTGTGCACAACTCCACTTTCCCTCTTTCTCTTCGTTTTCTTTCTCTCTCCTTCTTTTCCTATTTCTCTCTCGCGCTCTCCATAATAAACTCATGTGGATACAAGGTATGTAATGGGTAGTGGTTCCAGCTTTGACCTTGAAGCACCACCTCAGTGAGGCAGTTGGTAACTGTCACGCATACCTATGACCTGCCCCTGGGGTGTGGCCGAGATGGGAGCCCTCAAGACCAGAGATCTGTCTGGCCCTCTTCATTTCTCATGAACCTGGATGCTGGATGGCAGATCAAGTCAGAGTTTACTAGAGAACCCAGCTGGACTGCACCTCACCTCTCTCAGATTCTGTAAACAACCCCCTTACTGGCTGCAAGTTAGGAGTTGCCTTGATAAATGCCCACATTATCTGGCACTCACGTGGGGCATCCTCCAAATGGCTGGGCAGCCTCTGCCATCAGATTCCTCTATGGCTTCTGTGGCACAGTTTCCACAACTCCCACTCTTCCCTGTCTCTCTTCTTCCCTGTCTCTTTTAAAATTGACATCCCTCCTGGGGACCAAGTGTTTACCCATTCGGTCCATAACTTACCAGTACTGTTCCTTCCCTTCATTCCGCCTCCCTGGCTATTGGGCACGTGCACCCACCTGCCGAGTTCTGGATAGCTGACCACTCTCAGGGTGGGCACCAAGGAGCCCCTTCATAGCCAGTCTGGTTCTATTCCCCACCCAAAGGTGTAGTGGGTAGCCACTCCAGCTTTGATCTGGAAGTTCCAACCCCCACTGAGGCTTCGGTAACTATCATGCCTACAGGGTGGGGCCAAGGGAGGACCCGGAAGAACCGAGATCCGGATGCGTCGCACTCTCTTGGTTCTTAGACCCTGGACGCTGGAAGTAGAACGAGCAGAGTTCTCCAGAGAACATTGCTGGACTGCGCTACCTTTCCCAGACCCTGTAATCTATCCCTTCA
Source organism: Peromyscus californicus insignis (assembly GCF_007827085.1). NCBI lineage: Eukaryota > Metazoa > Chordata > Mammalia > Rodentia > Cricetidae > Peromyscus > Peromyscus californicus. Next base: position 42,414 of record NW_026294593.1, on the reverse strand, counting down.
CTTGTAAGCTACCCCACAAAATAAACCTCCATTTTAACTACGTGGAGTGGCCTTAATAATTTCACCAATATCTGGCGCCCAACGTGAGGCAAATTCCATAGGCCTGGGTGTCTCCCACCCTCAGCTTCCTCCCCAGCTGGCAGGCGCTTAAAACTGCAGGGTACCACCTACAGAGCTCCAGGAAACCTGCACAGTTTCATTCCTGAAAAAGAGCTAATCCAGTCTCAGTTCCGAGGCAAGTTTAGTCCCCAGACCAGCGAAACCGCTGTGAGGTGTTCCCCCTCCTCCCTGAGTGCCGGCTCCCCGCCCCAGCTTGAGGCTTCCACAGTTTCACCTAGTGAAAATAGACATGGCACTGTCCCCTTTGGTGGCCCCTACAGAGGCACAGAGAGGGCTTGGAGCTGGGCCTGCTGGCAGATCTCCTGTCTGCAGAGGCAGAGAGGGCCTTAAAGCAGCCTGGAACTCTCCACGCTCTGAAGTTCCAGGGAGTCACCTGAAGAACTGCCTACTGCCTGTGCTCACTCTGCCGCCAGCCAAGACATTCAACAGGCCCTGCTTTGGAGCTATACCAACGCCTCCTGCTGGCTGAAAAGTGTTATTACACCACGAAAACATAAGGAAACCAGCGTCTTATTTCAAGTAAAAGTACTTGATAATTTTACACCTTAAAACTGACTAACAAAACTAAGCTAACAAATTTGTAATGTGGCCGACAACATTACTCACAAGAATTTAAAAAACCTTTTTGCTTATATGATGAATGACATTTTCCTGGAAATCTATGACCTTTCTAAGGCATATCTGGCCTGTACCATTTTGGCGTTCATCGTAGTAATTCACACAGTGTTCAAACACTGGTTTAATAATAAAAACAAAGATGAGTCATTATTGGGACTAATACAGACTGTAAAAGATAGCAATGAAGTCTTACAGAAAAAGATTCTCTCTGGAATCTGCTAACCTGGATTTACAAGCTTTAAAAGATAACAATGAAGGCTTACCAAAAAAAAAAGAAGATTCTCTCTCTAAAATCTGCTAACCAGGATTTACAGTGGCTGAGTCTGGTTCCAGGATCTGCAGGAAGCTTAGCCCCCAGACTGGCGAGAGCCACTATGAGTGAGCCACCCACCACCACGCAGGCTCCCACCTGAGCCCACAGCTTCCACCTTCTCACCCTCTCGCTCAGAGGCTGCCTAGTTAAAATGGAAGCCGATGCCAACCGTCATAGTCACTGCCTAGAACTCTCCCCACCCCGAGTTCAGGCCACTCAATTCCACACGTCAGCCTCTTGGCTGATGGAAGAGCGCTGAGGGGCGAAGGAGACCCCGAAAGCAAAGCCGGGCCCTAAAGCTCCAGGGAGAGGCAGAAAGGTACGCCGCCATGCTGCTGCCACCAATCCTCCAACGTGCACACGGGACACTCTACTCTCACCTGCAGCCACCGCAACCAGTCGTCACTGGGACCTGCTTTAGCACGACACTGGCGACTCATGTTGGCTGAAAAGCGCTGCTACACCCAAAAAACCATCCCAAGGACAGTAAGAAAAGCAAGCCAGTCTCTCACTTCAGGTAAGAGTAGTTAATTATTTTACAATTTGAAACTGTTTAACAAATTTTGAATACTCTTATATAATATTGTCGAAAATATTACTTCACAAAAAATTAAGAACTTTCTTGCTAATATAGAATATCACCACATATAGATCATAATGCTTTATAATAAATAGCCTACAATCATGGACATTAATCTAAACATTGTAGTGGGTAGCTAGCTGTTCCAGCTTTGTCCTGGAAGTACTAACCTCCAGTGAGGCCTCTGGTAACTGTCACGCCTACCCATGACCTGCCCCTAATGCAGGACCAAGACAGGAGCCCTTGAGAACCAAGGTCCGGATGTGCCGGTCTCTTGTTCCTGGTGATCCTGGATGGTAGACCAAGCAGTTTTCCATAGGACTGCACTTCACCTCTCCTGGATCCTGTAACCTATCCCTTTACTTGTAAGTTACCCCAAATAAACCTCCCTTTTAACTACGTGGAGTTGCCTTAATCTCCCACCAACTGGCACTCACGTGTGGCAAACTCCAAATGCCTGGGAGGCCTCCACCCTCAGCCTCCTGTGTGGCTGCTGTGCCACGCTTTCCACACTTCCCGTCTCTTCTTCCCTGTCTCTAAAAATTCCTGCCCCTCCTAGCAATCAAGCACATACCCATTCAGCCCATAACCTCTCAGAACTGTTCCTTCCCTCCCCTTCCTTCCTTCTCCATAGCTTGCAGGCACCTGCACCCACCTGCCGAGTTCCATATAGCCAGGGAGTACCTCTGCATTGATTCTGGTTCCATTCCTGAAGCAAGGGAACAGTCAAGTCTGGTCCCAGTTCCCCTGGCAAGCTTAGTACCCAGAACGGCGAAAAGCCACAGAGTGAGAAGCGTTCCACCAGGCCTCTGCACACCGTCTCACGCCCAAGCCCAAGGCTTCCACAGTCTCACCACCACTCTCAGAAGCTGCTCAGAGGCTGCCTGGTTAAAATAGACACAGGGCCAACCCCTGGCCGGCTCCCCAAGGGTGCTGCTTCTGGGGCTGCAAAGGAGCTGAGAGGGGCTTGTGTTGGGCCCTGGCCCCCTGCTCCTTGGGTAGCTGCTGACTTGCTTACTGACCTTTACCAGATGGCCTCCCTATGCTGATTTCCTGCTGGCTTCCTTCCTAGAAAACAGCTAACCTCAGGTTCCTTGTTCCGTGCATCCCGCATAGTTGAGTAAACAGCTAGGACGTGAGCTAGTGAACTTTTGCCCTCCCGGGTTTTTCCATCACGCTGTTAGTCTGTATTTAAGGTCCCTGCTTCCCTTCAATAAACAGCATTCTACTGATACAAATGACCCGCTGTCCTGTCCTCAGCCCCTCACTCGGACTTGATGAGTTGCTTTGTAGCGTGGCCACTACAGCCTCCAAGAAATCTGTCAGTTTGGGCCCCAGGAAAGCTGTTAGTTTAGCCTCCAGGAAATCTGTCGGTTTGGGCCCTGAGATTATCTGTCAGTTTGGGTCCAACCAAATCTGTCAAGGAGAATGTAGCTTTCAGTTTGGGTCCTGCCAAATCTGTCAAAGAGAAGGCAGCTATCAAGTCATGTGCTGCTATCCCCTCTGCTCCAACACCACCACTGGCAGCTACCCCTCCGCCGCAGTATTCTTGGGGTGATCTACCACAATACCTGCCTGCCTCAGGAGGTGGCTACTCTCCCGTGGTGCCAGGTGTCTTACAACCCTCACAGCCTGTGCCACTGTCAGTCCATAGGCCCATAGAAGCCTTATAGACTGGGAGCCTAAATGCCAATGCCCAGCACTGGATTCCCATCCCCAGAGCTGATCTCTTCTTCATCTGGAAGGCCACCAATGAGTCAGGCCCAGATTCCCCCTACTTTCAGCAGGTCATTGCTAAATGGTCCATGCAGTAACAAACTTATTTCTATTGGTACCATTTGCTTTTAAAGCTGTGTTAGAGCCTGAAGTCTTTCTTAGCTGAAAATCAGTCTATGAGGATCAGGCAGAATCCCAGGCCCGAACGAACATCTTACATAATGTCCAGGTGACCTATGATATGCTCACAGAGTGTAGGAAATATGTCCATCCAGTGCACCAGGCACAGATTGGCTTCAATGCCTATTTTCAACAAGTCTCGGACCTGGACCTCAAGGCCCCCAGAGCCTATACTTCCGCAATTTTATCCAACAGCCCGGGGAGCTATTCACCAACTTCTTGGCCCGTGTGAATGAGGCAGTAGAGCACAGAGTGGATGTGGGCCCCACTAGACACATGCTATTAACAACTGACTTGGGAGGGACTCAATACCCAAATCTGTAATACAGCTATGTGGTATAAGGACATACATAAAAATGGGTGCAGGCCACCAGAGACCTTGACCCCAGCACCAGTCCAATCGTTGCTCTTACTGCCTCCCTGGATGCTTGCCTCACTGACAAGCAGGGTACTAATGACACTCCCAAGGGTCCTCAGGTAGACAGAACTTGCTGGGGATGTGGCAAAACAGGCTATCTGTGGCATGACTGCCCCCGGGCAGAAACTATGATCTGATGCCCCAGATGCAATAAAGGATTTCATTGGGCAAAGGATTGCAGGTCACAGCTTGCTGAAACACCAGCCCCTTTACACTCCAGGTGAGGCACTCCTCAGCCCTGCCAGTAAAAGGCTCTGGTAACCCAAAATCTATTAAGACAATGCCCATCTTTCCAAAGGTTTGGTTGACAAGGGTGCAAATGCTACCATTTTAACCAAGACTGGGATTCTTCACTTCCAACACTGGAAGTTTAAACCTAGCCCCACTATGATTCGTGTGGGAGGCCTACTAGATTCTAAGATGAACACCCATCCAGTCCATTGGATGGATCTTGATGGCAATCGGGAAGCCATTCACCCTATCATTTCCAATGTACCTAGAAACCTCTGGGGCAGAGATATAAGTGTAGTCCTAATTATAGATGACAGGGCATTTTTTGATGACATCAAGGTCCATGAAAAGGCATGTCTTGTGGTCCGTGGCCCTGCACAACATATGCACCCCCAATTCTGAAGGCCACTGTCCCCATGAGATCCACCACAACCAAGCCCCCTAGCCCCATTCCATTGACGTGGCTCTCAGATCAAGAAGTGTCAGGGACAAGGACAGAACCTCTAGCTAATGGAAAAATACAGACCTTTAGAAGAGCTTAATGGAAAAATACAGGCCCCTGATAAGATAGGAACAAGACCATCTTGCAGTCAGGTTGCCTAGCGACAGGACATTGAGTCAGAAACCTTGGCCTTTTCACCCTGCCAATATTTTGCACAAACATCCTGCAGCTGTGTTAACTTCCTTCATGTAGATAACAGTTTCCTGCTCACCCTTCCCTTCGAGAGTTATATGAACCCTCTTGGAGAAAAATAAAGTTGCACCTTGATCAGAATCCTGTCTTGGTGTCTTCCTTTGTGTCTTCTATCCTTATCATTCCATCCTTATTAATAACCTCTTTTCCGTCAGGGGAATGTTTATGGACCTTTGTGTCCATAAACATGGGGATGGCTCGGGGACTGTTTAGATGATTACTACAGGGCTTTTGGACCAGAGAAGGTCCCCGTCACCACATTCTCTTACTGGAACCTTATTAATGACATTCGTAGGGTCCATAAACATTCCCGATGGAAAAGAGGTTATTAATACAGGAGAAAAAATCTTAAAAGAAGCCTTCCGCGTCCCCTCTACCTGCCCTCAGACCCCCCTAGTGCTTTCTCGTGCGCCTTCAGTCAGTCCCTCGGACCACGTCCTGCGCTCTATGTAAAAGGGGATGCTCATGACTTCTGAACCTAAGAATCCTCAGGACTCCGCCCCTCCCCATCTCCATCCCTCTCTTAATAATCTTACCTCTAACTCCCCTCTAGACCCCACCGAGGAAGCTTCCCTAGAGAAAGAGGCGGCCCATTACCACAATCCAGACTGGCCACCCTACAAAAATCTCCCCTTAAAACAGGGGTCCCTGGGCCCTTTTAAACCACCTCAAAAATCTCCGGCAGTTCCCCCTTCCACAACGCCCCCTCCCTATGTTTCTCCATCTTCCCACGTTTGCGGGCCGACCTTGATGAGTTGCCCCCCCATCCCAGATCTCGGCTCACTGTGACGGGCTTGCAGGGAACATATTGAGTTTTTAAGGGAATTAAAAATTATTGACAAAGAACTTAAAGACCTCGTCCTTGAGGCGGTGGCTCCCGGCTCGCTAAAACCATCTCAAAAAACTATTAAATCAAAAATTAAGTCTCAGCCTGTCCTGGCATTTCCCATTACCCGGAGCCAGACCTCTGGGGACTGATCTGAGGCGGGTGTCCAGAGCGGCCCCTCAGAGGGTTTGGAAGACCAAAATGAGGAGGAGGAGGAGGAGGAGGAGGAGGAGGAACCGTCATCAGAGGACCCCCCGCCAGGACAGACTTGCCAAAAATTAAATTTCTGCCTTGTTGAAAAGCTTAAATCCGCCTGGGCTCAGTATGGTCCTACGCCTCCTTTTACATAAGCCTTGGTGGAAAACCAGAGTGAACATTGGTTGACCCCTAACGACTGGTACTTTCTTGCCCATGAGGCTCTTTCGGGGGGTGACTTTGTCCTCTGGAAAACAGAATTTACAGAAAACGGTCGAGAGGTTGCTCAAAAAAATATTTAACAGTCGTCCTCAAAAACTTGGACGCTAAAGAAACTTCTCGGCAACTCCCCCATGATGCAAATGAAGCACAGGCAAAATTCCCTCCCGGCCTCCTGGCCCAGATTCAAAACGCTGGGGTCCGGGCCTGGAAACACCTTCCCCAAAAGGGGTCAGCTACCACCTCATTGGCAAAGATTCATCAGGGCCCTGATGAGGTTTTTAGCGATTTTGTCTCTCGCTTAAATGATGTTGCCGAGAGACTGTTCGGGCCGGGCGAAAACAAAAGTACCTTCATTAAACACTTGGCCTTTGAAAACACAAACCCTGCCTGCCAGGAAGTCCTCCGCCCCAAGAAAAACAGGGTGGACCTGTCTGAATAGTCAGACTCTGTTCGGGTGTTGGTGCCCATGCCATGGGATTAGCAATCGGTGCCACCCTGAGGGCTTCGCAACAGCCTGGAACCCACACCTGTTACTCCTGCAAACAACCCAGACATTTAGCTAGGGAATGCCCCCAGAAAGGTAACAGCCTCGTGCCCTTAGCCCAGCCAGCCCAGGAGGCTGCCTCTATAAGGCCCCCGCTGCAACAAGGGCCGTCACTGGGCTAGTCAAAAACCAATTATCTTGGTCAACCCCTTCCTCCGCGGGTGCCGGGAAACTTCCAGAGGGGCCAGGGCCTCCATGAGGAGAGCACCCTGGGGCCTTGAGATCCACTCACCCCCTAGCTCCCCAGCCTCAAAAAATTCCCCCACCCCAGATCCCTTCTCCTCCCTCCGAAGAGCAACTCCAGGCAGTGCCGGATTGGACTTGTGTGCTGCCACCGAAACAGTATTAAACTCCCTTGAGGGGGCTCAGGTCATCCCTACAGGGGTGACAAGACCCTTACCTCCTGATGTTTGCAAGTTTGTCCTTGGCTGTGCTTCTGTGGCCCTCCGAGGGGTCCAGGTCTACCCTGGCATGATAGTGATTTCACGGGGGAAATTGAGATTCAGGCCACTACAGTAAATGGCACGGTCACGATTCCTCAAGGTACGTGCCTGGCACAGCTGGGTCCTCTACCCTCGTCTGTCTGTGATAATCCCTCAATTACAGACACCCCCCGGGGATCAGCCGGATTGGGGTCATCGGATGCCTACTGGGTCCAGCCTGTCACTCAGGATCGCCCTACACTTACCCTTACTATAGAGGGAAAGAAGTTCCAGGTATCTTGGATACAGGGGGCAGATGTCACAGTCATTTCCCAGTCTCACAGGCCATCCACTTGGCCACTGGTTCCATCCCTCACCAATTTAAAAGGAATTGGTCAGTCTAATAATCCTTTGACTAGTTCAAAGGTACTTTCCTGGAAGGACGAGGCAGGAAACCAGGGGACTGTCACTCCTTTTGTGGCTCCGGGCCTGCCTGTTAATCTTTGCGGAAGGGACAAACTTTCACAAATTGATTACCTGTGTCTCATGGATGTTAAACTAATAAAGGAACACCAACCAATACAAGCAGAGTACCAAACACTACAATGGTCACTAGCCCAAGACTTTAATTTTCTCACACCTACTTCGTAATATGTAAAATTTTTTCCTAAGCTCCAAACACCAGCTTAAGCTCATCTGACAGGTCGGATCTACTTCAAATAAGTGCCAAACCCAAACTTTCCTGGTCTGGGGACCCCCTCTATCACTCTAGGAAACCCTCAAAGGCAAAAATAAAAATGATACTTTCTTCTAAGATTTTCTCTGTCTCACCAGCATTCTGTCAGACACGAGTGGTCAGAGTGCCCAGCCAAGAAAAATGAACAGCTCCAAGGGAACAGATGACAGCCCACCATCCCAGGATGTCTTTCTACCTCAGAAGCCCCTTTCCTCCCCCAAAGAGTCAACCAACGCCCACCAAGTCAGCTGGAAGCACTCTGTCCGGGAAAAAGGACGCCCCTATTCCTGTTCATCCACTTTTTTATAAAGAAAAAAGCATGGAATGGAGAGAGGCCTGCCCCTAGGTCCCATCCCTGGGAGCCAGCCATTCCGCAGAGGACCTGCCCAGCTTGGCCCCAGGTTCTGGCCATCGGGCAGGATCTCTCACCACACCGGGAAGGTTCCCCTTCTCCATGACCTCCGGCAGACCCTGCAATCTCCATGCCCTGCCCCCATGCCCAACTGCCCGAGAACCCAGCAACTTCCTGAGACTCAGAGACCAGCCCCCATCTCCCATCTGGACAAGAGGTGAGTGCCTGGGCCCATATCCAGAGAGGCCTGCCCCTAGGTCCCATCCCTGGGTACCAGCCATTCCGAGGAAGACCTGCCCAACTTGGCCCCAGGATCTGGCCATCCAGCAGAACCCCTCCATACCCACTGGGAAGGTTCCCCTTCTCCAAGACATCATGGGGAGACCCTGCAATCTCCACACCCTGCCCCCACACACATCCATCCAAGACCCCAGCCACTTCGTGACACTGAGAGACCAGCCCCCAGCTCCCATCCAGCCCCCGAGCTCCCATCTGGACAAGAGATGAGGGCCTGGGCTCATACCCAGAGAGGCCTACAACTAGTTCCCATTCCTGGGCACCAGCCATTATGAGGAAGACCTGCCCAACTTGGCCCCAGGTTCTGGCCATCAGGTGGGCCCCACGGGAAGGTTCCCCTTTTCTAAGACCACAGGCAGACCCTGCAATCTCCACGCCCTGCCCCCACACCCATTCTCCTGAGACCCCAGCCACTTCCTGAGACTTAAAGAGACCAGCCCCCAGCTCCCATCTGGCCCAGAGCTTCCATCTGGAACAGAGAGAGGCTTCCTGAATCTGTCAGCTCTGTCTGGACCAAGAACGAATCCACAGGGAGATGGGAAAACGTCAAGGCATTAAGTACATACAACGACATAAAGAGCAATACAGCATCACTAAAACCTAGCCCTCCTCCAACAGCTAGACCTGAACATCACAAAATGGAAGAAGCACAAGAAAGCAACCTTATGAATAACATCATGAAGAGGGTAGAGGCTTATATAGAAGAAATCACAAATGAAATTCAGAAAAAAAACAAACAAAAAATGGGAAGAATGCTATAAAAAAAACTAGAGGAAAGGACAAATAAAGCAGAAGAAAACAATAAATCCCTGAAAGAAAATCATGAAAAAGCAATGAAACAGATGAAGGAAACAGTCCAAGACCTGAAAAGGGAAATAGAAAAAATGAAGACACAATCAGAGGGAATGCTGGAAATAGAAAATCTGAGTAAACAAATAGGAACTTCAGATGCAAGTATAATCAACAGAATGCAAGAGATGGAAGAGATGATCTCTGGCGATGAAGATACAGTAGAAGAAATAGATTCATCAGTCAAACCAAACACTAAAGCCAACAAAGTCATGACATAAAATGTCCAAGAAATTTGGGACACCATGAAAAGACCAAACCTACGAATAATAATAAGGATAGAGGAAGGAGAATACCAACTCAAAGGCACAGAAAATATATTCAACAAGATCACAGAAGAAAACTTTCCCAACTTAAAGAAGGAAATGCCTATGAAGATACAAGAAGCATATAGAACATCAGACTAGACCCCCCAAAAAAGTCCTCTCGCCACGTAACAATTAAACAACTAAATGTACAGAATAAAGAAAGAATATGAAGAGCAGCAAAGGAAAAAGGCCAAGGGACTTATAAAGGCAAACCAATCAGGATAACACTCAATTTCTCAATGGAGACTTTGAAAGCCAGAAGGACCTGGACAGATGTAATGCAGACACTCAGACTATGAATGCCAGCCTAGACTAATATACAGAGCAAAACCTTCAATCATCATAGACAGAGTGAACAAGACATTCCAAGACAAATCCATATTGAAACAATACTTATCCACAAACCAAGCCCTACAGAAAGCACTAGAAGGAAAATTCCAACCTAAGGAAGTCAGACACACCCACAAAAACACAGGCAATAGATAATGCAACAGCAGTAAACCCCAAAGAAGAGAAGTACATACACACTACCACCAAAAAATAATAGGCTTGAACAATCACTGGTCATTAATATCCCTTTATAAGGTGGATTTAATTCACCTATAAAAAAGACACAGGCTAACAGAACGGATATGAAAGCAGGACCCATCTTTCTGCTCCATACAAGAAACACACCTCAAATTCAAAGATAGACAATACCTAAGAATAAAAGGTTGAGAAAAGTCTTTCCAATAAAATGGTCTTAAGAAGCAAACTGGTGTAGCCATCCTGATATCCAGCACAAGAGACTTCAAACTAAAATCAATCAAAAGAGATCAAGAAGGGCATTAAATACGCATCACAGGAAAGATCCACCAAGATGAAGTTTCCATTTATGCCCCAAACACAAGGGCACCCACATATGTAAAACAAACATTACTAAAGCATAAACCACATATAAAACCCCACACATTAATAGTGGGAGACTTCACCCCACTTTCACCACTGGACAGATCAGCCAAATCGAAACTTAACAGAGAAATAAAGGACTTAACTGATGCTGTGACTCAAATGGACTTAATCCATATCTATAGAAATTCCATCCTAACAAAAAAGAATATACCTTCTTCTCAGCACCCCATGGAACCTTCTCTAAAATCAACCACATACTTGTCCACAAAGCAAATCTCAACAGATACAAAACAATTGGAATAACCTTCTGTGTTCTATCACACCACCATGGTTTAAAGTTAGATTTCAACGACAACAAAAACTACAGAAAGCCTACAATCTCATGAAAACTGAATAATGCTCAACTGAATCACCAATGGGTTAAGGAAGAAATAAAGAAACTAAAGACTTCCTAGCGATCAATGAAAATGAAGACACCACATACCCAAACTTACGAGACACTATGAAAGCAGTACTAAGAAGGAAATTCATAGCACTAAATGTCCACATAAAGAAGTTGGAGAAATCTCACACTAGTGACTTAACAGCACACCTGAAACAAGAACAAGAAGAAGCAAAGTCTCCCAGAAGAATAGACACAAGGAAATTATCAAATTGACAGCTGAAATCAGTAAAATAGAAACAAAGAGAATACAAAAAATTAATGAAACAAAGAGTTGGTTCTTTGAGAAAATCAACAAGATAGACAAGCCCTTATCCAAATGAACCAAAAGGCAGAGAGAAAGCATCCAAATTAACAAAATCAGAAATGAAAAGGAAAACATAACAACTAACACTGAGGAAATCCAGAAAATCATCAGGTCATACTTCAAAAACCTCTACTCCACAAAATTGCAAAACCTAAAAGAAATGGATAATTTTCTGGATAGGTACCACATACCTAAATTAAATCAAGACCAGATAAACTGTTTAAATAGTCCAATAACCCCGAAGGAAATAGAATGAGTCATTAAAAGTCTCCCAACCAAAAAAAGCCCAGGACCAGATGGTTTCAGCAGAATTCTACCAGATCTTCAAAGAAGAGTTACTACCAATACTCTTTAAATTGTTCCACACAATAGACACAAAAGGAACATTACCAAACTCCTTCTATGAGGCTACAATTACCCTGATTCCTAAACCAAACAAGGATACAACAAAGAAAGAGAACTACAGACCAATCTCCCTCATGAACACGGATACAAAAATACTCAAAAAATACTGGCAAACAGACTCCAAGAACACATCAAAACAATTATCCACCATGATCAAGTAGGCTTCATTCCAGGAATGCAAGGGTAGTTCAACATACAAAAGTCTGTCAATGTAATACACCATATAAACAAACTCAAAGAAAAAAACCGTATGATCATCTCACTAGATGTTGAAAAGGCATTTGACCAAATCCAACACCCCTTCATGATAAAGGTTTTTGAGAGATCAGGAATACAGGAAACATACCTAAACATAATAAAGGCAATTTACAGCAAGCCAACAGCAAACATCAAAGTAAATGGACTCAAAGATATTCCACTAAAATCAGGAACAAGGAAAGGCTGTCCTCTCTCCCCATACTTATTCAATATAGTACTTTAAGTCCTATCCAGAGCAATAAGACAACATAAGGAGATTAAGGGGATACAAATTGGAAAGGAAGAAGTCAAGCTTTCCCTATTTGCAGATGACATACATGGTAGTATACATGAATGACCCCAAAAATTCGCCCAAGGAACTCATACAGCTTATAAACACCTTCAGCAATGCAGAAGGATACAAAATTAACTCAAAAAAAAAAAATCAGTAGTCCTCCAATATACAATTGACAAACAGGCTGAGAAGGAAATCAGAGACCCTTTACAATAGCTATAAATGACATAAAATATCTTGGGGCAACTCTAACTAAGCAAGGACCTATAGGACAAGAACTTTAAGACCCTGAAAAAAGAAATTGAAGAAGATGTCAGAAAATGGAAAGATCTCCCATTCTCATGGATAGGCAGGATTAACATAGTAAAAATGGCAATCTTACCAAAAGCAATCTACAGATTCAATGCAATACCCATCAACACAATTCTTCACAGACTTGGAAAGAACAATACTCAACTTCATATGAAAAAACAAAAAACCCAGGACAGCCAAAAGAATCCTGTACAATAAAACAACCTCTGGAGGCATCACGATCCCTTACTTCAAGCTCTACTATAGAGCTACAGTAATGAAAACAGCTTGGTACTGGCATAAAAACCGACTCGTGGACCAATGGAATTGAATTGACAACCCTGACATTAATCAGCACACCTATGAACATGTAATGTTTGATAAAGAAGCCAAAACTGTACAATGGAAAAAATAAAGCATATTCAACAAATGGTGCTGGCATAACTAGATATCAATGTGTAGAAGGCTACAAATAGATCCACATCTTTCACCATGCACAAAACTTAAGTCCAAGTGGATCAAAGACTTCAACACAAATCCAGTTACTCTGAACCTGATAGAAGAGAAAGTAGGAAGTAGTCTTGAACGCATTGGCATAGGAGATCACAACCTAAATATAACACCAGTAGCACAGACACTGAGAGAAACAATTAACCAATGGGACCTCTTGAAACTGAGAAGCTTTTGTAGAGCAAAGGATATGTTCAACAAGGCAAAGCGACAGCCTACAGAATGGGAAAAGGTCTTCAACAACCCCACATCCAGAATATATAAACAACTCAAGAAATTAGACATCAAAATGCCTAACAGTCCAATTAAGAAATGGGCTATAGAACTAAACAGAGAATTCTCAATAGAGGAAGCTCAAATGGCTGAAAGACATTTACGGAATTGCTGAACATCCCTAATCATCAAGGAAATGCAAATCAAAATAACTCTCAGTTACCACCTTACACTCGTCAGAATGGCTAAGATCAAAAACACTGAAGACAGCTTATGCTAGAGAGGATGTGGAACAAGGGGTACTCTCCTCCACTGCTGGTGGGAATGCAAGCTTATACAGCCACTTTGGAAATCAATATGGAGCTTTCTCAGATAATTGGGAATCAATCTCCCCCAAGACCCAGCTATACCACTCTTGGGCATATTCCCAAGGAATGCTCAATCATACCACATGGGCACATGCTCAGCTATGTTCATAGCAGCATTATTTGTAATAGCCAGAACCTGGAAACAACCTAGATGCCCTTCAACTAAAGAATGGATAAATAAAATGTGGTACATATACACAATGGAATACTACTCAGCAGAGAAAAACAATGACATCATGAGGTTTGCAGGCAAATGGATGGATCTAGGAAAAATCATCCTAAGTGAGGTAACCCAGACTCAGAAAGACAAACATGGTATGTACTCACTCAGAGGAGGATACTAGATGTAAAACACTGCTACTCACAACTCCAGGGAGGCTACCTAAAAAACAGGACCCTAAGAAAGACACATGGATTACCCAATTACAGAGAAATGGATGAGATCTACATGAGCAACCTGGACATGAGTGGGGGTAATAGAGGGCAAGGTTTGAGGGAAAGAGATTTTAGGGGAGCGGGAGATCGCAGCTGGATCAAGAACAGAGAGGGAGAGCAAAAAATAAGAGACCATGATAAATGAAGACCCCATCCGAATAGGAAGAAGCAAAGTGCTAGAGAGGTCCCCAGAAATCCACAAAGATACCTCCACAATAGACTACTGGCAACGGTCGAGAGAAAGCCCGAACTAACCTACTCTGGTGATAGGATGGCCAAACACCCTAATTGTCATGCTAGAAATCTCATCCAATGACTGAGGGAACCGGATGCAGAGATCCACGGCCAGGCCCCAGGTGGAGCTCCGGGAGTCCAGTTGGCAAGAAAGAGGAGGGTTTGTATGAGCGAGAATTGTTGAGACCAAGATTGGAAAAAGCACCGAGACAAATAGCCAAACAAATGGAAACACATGAACTATGAACCAATAGCTGAGGAGCCCCCAACTGCATCAAGCCCTCTGCGTAAGTGAGACAGCTGATTAGCTTGAACTGTTTGGGAGGCATCCAGGCAGTGAGACTGGGACCTGTCCTCAGTGCATGAGCTGGCTGTCTGGAACCTGGGTCTTATGCAGGGGCACTTAGCTCAGCCTGGGAGGAGGAGACTGAACCTGCCTGAACTCAATCCCCAAGGGTGTCTTTGCCCTGGAGATGGGAATGGGGGGTAGGCTAGGGTCAAGGGAGGGTGGGAGATGGAAGTACAAGGGATTCCGTGGCTGATATGTAAAATTAAATTATAAAAAAAAAACCACGAAGTACAAACAATATAAAAATGATAAATCACAGTTGACTTTTTTACAAACTCGGTGTTCCCTGAGAAAACTGAGCTCATCAATCTTCCTCCCAACTAATCTTTTCAACATTTATGATTTCCTAAAGTAAATTAGAAACTGTGAATTAAAAAAATAAACAACAATATGGAATGTTGGGATTCTGCCGTGCTCCACCTGCACATGCACAGTTCAGGAGCTAGGCAAGGGGTCTCGCATCATCAATGCGCACTGGTGATTGTGTGCTACGTGTTTGGCATGGTCACGCAATCTGTGCATGCATGGCATAGCTCCATAAACCCACCTGTGCATGTCCAAGAGAACCCTTAAAGAGCCGGACACATATGCTCAACCCACCCCACCCCCACCCCCATTCTGTTCTCTTCTGTCCCCTCTATCTCTCTTTCCCTCTCTCTGCTCTCTGTACGTGCATCTCCCCCAGGCCTGGTTCTTCTGCCTTCCCTCCTCCTAATAAAGCTCTGAAACTGGGTTTTTGTCGTGACTTGTGACTTTTTCACATGGTAACCAGCACCACTTATCATTTTTAAAACCATCAGAAACAGCAGCCTATAATTGAACCTAAGCTGTCAATCCTAAAGGAATTAGTTTCAGAACAGCTAAAGATAGGGCACATAGAACCATCCAAAAGTAAACATAATACCTTCATGTATTATTGCCAAGAAATCAGGACACTATAGGCCCCTGCAGGATCTTTGTTAATGGTCTAATGGGAAAAAAATGGGGTATACACAGCCAGGCCTCCCCCACATTAGTGCTATTCCTCCATCTTATTACATACCAGTGTTAAATATTAAGAACTGCTTTGTTCAATTTTCTCTGGTGCCACAGAATCGTTACCATTTTGCCTTTACTGTGTGGGAACCTCATATGCTTAATCCAGCTAAGAGGTATCAATGGACTGTTTTGGCCCAAGGAATGAAGAATAGCCCCACTATTTGCCTCTTGAGGTGAGAAATGTTAGTTGAGCATACAGGGAGCTGGCTAAATATATTAAGGCCACCTAAGTTTCTACATTATTCATTATAGCTAACATATTTTCAAGTTAAACCAAAGAAGGGCAGAGGTTATGGCCTTTGACTCTTCATTTTTTATTTTTTTTAAAGATTTATTTATTTATTATGTATACAGTGTTCTGCCTGCATGTATGCCTACAGGCCAGAAGAGGGCACCAGATCTCATTACAGATGGTTGTGAGCCACCATGTGGTTGCTGGAAATTGAACTCAGGACCTCTGGAAGAGCAGTCAGTGCTCTTAACCTCCGAGCCATCTCTCCAGCCCAGACTCTTCATTTTTTAAAAGGTTTGACATAATATGAAAGGCTATTTGATCCCTCCTGTATGCTCACATATGCCTTAATTGGCAGGGTAGTATTGTTAATCCTTATTCCCCTTAAATGGCTCCTGCAGTGTATGTGACAGCAGCAGGCAGCAACTCTTCAGGTGATACTAGCTCTTAGGCATCCTTCTCACTGTCCTCCCCAGGAGATTAGGAGATTATGCACACCTAGTTCCTGGACCCTGGCAGCTCTCCAGGAATAATGCTCTTCGAGGGCTGGTAGTCAATGACGGGTAGGAGCTTGTTTGACAGACCAACCTAAGATAGGTACGGTCTGATTCCAAGTCCTCCTAAGGCAGGGTCAACAAGGCTTGAGCAAAGCACTCTGGCTCCCACTAAGCACCCACATAATAAATAGAAAAGAGTGGACATGTAGAAAGATAAGGCCTATAAAGGCCAAGAGATGAACCAACCTGGAGTCGTCCTGAGGGCCTAGCAACAGGCGCTGTCAGAGGTCCTGATTGTGCCCAGCCAATGAGGCATGACCACACAATGTCATTGGATCTCAACGCAGCAGGGGTTCTTAGAGGGGAGTATATAAGGCTCTCTCCATTTCCGAATAAATGAGTCGGCTGTTGCCTTTTACCTGACTCCCATATCTGTGCCATTGACTCCATGCCATCTTATACTCTTCCCCCAAGGGACCCATTAGGACCCAGCAACAATAAACCTCTCCACTTCATCTCTCTCCAACTCCCTTTGTCTGCCAGTAACTATGATTTCCCAATTAACACTTTACAGGCAGGCCAAATTTACAATGATTTCGTCTCCACCCATGGGCCTTAACAGGGGTCATGTCTACTGGGCAGCCTTCCTTCTAGTAATGGTGGGCATCTCGTAAGCCTCATCCCTAGTACTATTCGGCCTCCCTACTAGGCCAGAAGACTCACCAGCTACCAGAATCACAGGCCACTAAGGCCAGAAGACCAGAAAGGAAACAGAAACCAAGGGAAAAAACATTCACCAACAAAGACAAACTCAGAAATTGGCACCTAAACCTATAATTACGCCAAACCCAGATGCATAGAAGCCAGCAAATGAATGCAATCAACAACAGCCAGGGTAATATATCACCAGAGTTTAGCTATCCTACTATAGCAAAGCCTGAAACAAGAACAAGAAAATGACCTTAAAACCAATTTTATGAAGATGATAAAGGTCCTTAAAGAGGAAATGAATACATCCCTTTAAGGAAATCCACAAGCTGCCAGCCCAGTGAGAAGGGGGAAAATGGGGATGGGGTAGTAATGAGGTCATGAGCCCCACCAGCCTGGCAATGTGATGCGAGGGCACTCAGTTCCCCACCCAGGTCAACCAACTCAGGCACCATCCAGGTCCAAATGAAGTGTTTTGAGTCAGTCCACCCCAATATCCACTCCATGAATGAGATGTTGGAGCACATGAAGGAAGCTGGTCTTGCAGAACCAGAGCCATAAGATCACCATGACTCTGAGCAACAGCAGAATAACTGAGAAGCAGTCTTGGTGATGATCCAGTACTGATGTTGTGTTAGAAACCAGGAGCCTTTCAACCAGACCATCAACTCATTGCAGAGAGTATCTGCATGTAAAGCCCTTTAGGTAAAAAATATACCACGTGACAAACTGTAGGGTCCGATGACACTATGGCTAATGAATATGTGGAGGAACGGATCAGTGCATTCACAGTAGAGAGGGGTGGACCAGAGACATGACAACAGCAACAGTTGTGAGAAGGCAGCGGTCAATGGAGACACAGGTCACTGCCCAGGAGGGTCAGAAGTGGTGTGCAGCAGCCAGGAGCTAGTGCAGACTCAGCTCCCAAATAAGCTGCCAGCCACATAATCGCCTTGGCTCTGACCAGTGACAGGATATCCAAGAAAAATGGATCATTTCGTGGATAGGATCTCCTCAAAAGACCACCATGGTCTGTACTTTCCCAGGAATCCATATTGATATCAGTGGTTCGTACTGCTACCCCAAGCCACGATGAAGCCTGAGGGACAAGTGGATATCCATGATCCATGCTGCTGCCCAGGGCTACGCTTTGATTGTGGTCTTGCTGCAGCTGGGGGCTGTATTGACATCAAAGGCCTGTGCTACCACCAAAGGCCATTCAAAGGCCATTCAGTTATCCATAGTTTGTGCCACTGCCCAAGGCCATGTTGATCTCTTGAGCGCTGTGCTGCTGTCAAGGGCCATGTCTGGACACGTGGTCCTGATGCGGCTAGAGACCATTTTGTTGCACATGGACCATGTCACCACCTAAGGCAGTGAGGATGTCCAGGGTCTATGCTTCCTGGAACCTTCTTGATGTATGAGATCCGTCTGTGGTCTGTACTGCCATCTGAGGCTAGGTTGGTATCCATGGGACAGGCTGCCACCAGAGTCCATGTTGGTGTCCACGTCCTGTTTTGCCCTGGAGGTGATGTTGATGACCTTGGTCTGTGCTGCTACTGAGGGTGTACATGATGGTGGACATAGCCTGTGCTTCAGCAGAGGGCCATGTTGATGTATGTGGTCAGTGCTGCTGATAGAAACCAGGCAGTAGTCCTTGGCATGTGCTGATGCTGAAGACCATGTGGATATCCGTGGTACATGCTATTGCCAGAAACCATGTAGAGGCCCAGGATCCAAGCGTTCCCGCTGACTGTGAGAGGCAAAGAAGCTACTTTTGCAGTGGTACTGATGACTTCACACACATAGTTGAAAAGAAAGAACAAAGGAGGTTTCTGTGACGACCCCTATCCCCACCTGACAAACCCCCCCCCCCAAAAAAAAGCAACAGCCTAAAAAGAAAGCCATCCAAGGTAACTTCTTAAAAACTGTGGTAAGGATGCTGAAGTGTAGCTCTCCACAACAGATGGCTTCTGGCAGGGTGCAGTTGGAAGAATCAGTTTCTTTAGGGGGCTGGAGACTAGGAGTTTGACCATGCTCCAGTGAGTATATGGACAACACAAACTGCACTAACTGAACTTCGTGTTTTCCTTTCTCTCCTTTTTTTTGAGGGGCGGTATCAGGGGTAGAGGGCAGACATGAGTGGACTGGAAAGTGTGGTTTAGGTGCATGAAGTGAAATTTCCAAATAATCAGCAGACATGTGTTTTAAAAATTGTGTTCTGAACTTCAAATTAATGAAATTGAAGAGACTGTAAAGAGAAAGACAAAAAGGAATCCAGGAAAACACGAAGTTGTATGAAATGAGTAACTCCTTCAAGGAAAACACAATTGTAGGAAATGAAAAAAATCCCTTAAAGCCAAGCCAAAACAAACAGGTGAAGGAAATGAATAAAACTGTTCAAGACCTGAAAATGGAAACACAAGCAATAACGAAAACACAAACTGAGAAAATCCTGGAGATGGAAAAATCTAAGCAGGCAAACAGAACTACAGATGTAAGCATCACCAAGAGAATACATGCGATGGAGAGAAAAATCTCAGGCGCAGGACATACAATTGAAGAAACTGATACACTGGACAAAGAAAACATTAAATCTAAAAAATTCCTGACACAAAACATCCAGGAAATCTGGGACACTATGAAAAAACAAAACCTAAGAATAATAGGAATAGAAGAAGGAAAGACTCCCAGCTCAAAAGCACAGAAAATATTTTAACAAAATCAGAAAAGACTTTCCTAACCTAAAGGACATGCCTATAAAGGTATAAGCAGCTTCCAGAACACCAAATAGATGGGACCAGAAAAGAAAATTCCCTTGCCACATAATAATCAAAACAATAAACATGCCACAGATAGAAACCACCCACAGGCCACCCTTGGCTGGCTGAAGACATTCATAGGTACCATGTGATGAGCAAATGTGTGGTGGATAAATGGAAAAGAGAAGTGGAATGGTTCATGTGCTGTGGAACAAAAGAAGTGAAGGCAGTGAGGAAGGAGCAGGCTCATATGGGTGGCCTACCGCCATGGTTGATGTCCTTGGCTCTGGTTACTACCAAATGTCACAGGGATACCTAGGGTCTGGCCAGCCACCTAAGGCCATGTTTGTGTCCAAGAACCATGTTGCATCTGTTCCATGCGGATCTGGGTGGCCTGTCCTGCCACTTGGGGTCATGACGACTTCTGGGCCTCGGGCTGCAGTTGAGGGCCTTGTCTGGGTCCATGGTCCTACTGCAGCCAGGGCCTGTTAATGTCCATGGCCCATATTGCCACCAAAGGCCACGCAGATGCCAGGTCTGGGCCGCCACCTGTGGCCACGTTGCTTTCTGAGGGCCCTGTCACTGGTGGGGTCATGCCAATTTGGGTAGCCTGCACTTCCACCCACAGCCATGATGATGTCCAGGCCTGGGCCATGTTTGGGACCGTGGCCCTGCAGCACACAGGGTCTGTGTTGATGTCCATGGCTTCAGTTTGTCACTGAAGTCTATGCAGATTCTGGGGTAAGGTCAGTCACCTGAGTTCAAGTTAGTGTCTGAAGACCATGCTGCCTCTGGGGCCATAATGATCTGGGTGGCCTGTACTGCCACATGGGGCCATAGTGACATCCTAAGTAGAGCTACAGCTGAGGGCCACATCTGGGTCCATGGCCTTACTAAAGCCAAGGACTGCATTGATGTCCTCGGCTCCTGTTACCATGGCCTATATTACTACCAAAGACCACGCAGATGCCAAGTCTGGGCTGCCACCTGGGGCTATGTTGTCATCCAGGGGCCAGGTTGCCACTAGGGTCATGTTGATCTCAGTGGCCTGTACTGCCATCTGGAGCCTTGGTGACATACAGGCCCGGCTGCTGCCAACTCTGGGTCCATGGTCCTACTATAGCCAAGTCTGTGTTGGAACTCCGTGGCCTCTATTGATACCAAAGGTCAAACAGATGCCCAGGGTCTAGTCCACAACCTATAGGTTGTTGGTATCTGAGGGCCATGCTGCTGCTGGAGCCATGCTGATCTGAGTGGCCTGTGCTGCCATGTGGGGTCGTGGTATCGTCTATGCCCAAGCTGTTGCTGGGGGCCATGCATGGGTCTGTGTACACACAGCAGGAAAGGAGTTGATATCCATGGCACCTTTTGCTGGGGAGGGCCATGCAGATGCCCAGGATCTAGTCAGTCACCTGAGACCATGTTGGTATCTGAAACCATGCTGTTACTGGAACCATACTAATCTGGGTAACCTGAGCTGCCACAGGGGCCATGGTAACATCTGGGTCCAAGCTACTGCAGAGGGCCATGTCTGAGTCTATGGTCCTGGTGCAGCTGGTCTCTATTGAGGAGAAAAAAAGCCAGTTGGGCTGGCAGGGCCAACAAAGCCTTGGCAGTTCGCATAAGCAAACGCAATAACAACTTCCCTTAAGCCAACTTGGAGTCTCCTGCTGCGCTCGGTGATCTACGAACTTCTGATTGATGAGGCCAACGAGAAGCCAACACAGCCAAGGAAATGGCTGAGAGCCAATGGAGTGACAGGAGGGAGTATTTAGGCTTGCCCCACACCAGCAATAAAGGACTCTGTCGATTGCTTCTCACCTGACTCCTGGTGTCTGCGTCACTGAATCCACGCCTTCTCTCCCTCTCCCCCAAAAGGTGTTCAGGTGGTTCAGCCCGTAACAACTGGCGCACAAATGTGGGGCTGGTACCCATGCAAGCATTGATATTGACCCCATGTTGGTTAGAGTCAATTTTTTGGTTGCTGCAATCTTTATGGGTCCTGATTTTTGCCCTTTGCCATCGGTACTGCATCAGAAGTTCCTAGGTCTGGTGCATATCCTGTCGTTCTTCCTCTGGATGTCCCCTTCCCTCCATGGTGCAGTTCAGCATCCCATGCTCAGTGATTGTTGGGTGAATTCGCCCCTGAGTGTTTTGTGTTTTCGATCCCTTCGGAGGTGAGCCTTGGAACCCCTCTCCCTTTCCCTTTCTTTGTCCAGTTAGGGAGGCATGTCGTTTTCCTTTCAGTTTGCCCAGTGGCTCCATGTAAGCGCTGACCCCACAGAAGGTGGAACCCAGGAATGGCTCCCAAACACTGATCTCTGTCCAGAGCCATGTGTGGGCTTATGGCTACAGCCTAACAAACCACAAAAATCTCACACTAAGCATAAAACATTTGGGTCCAATACATTTTCTGCTATTGTCCTCTACTGTATGCAGTTTTCCCTCTCTTAGAAGTTGGGCAATCTCATCTCCTGTCTCCTGAGGAAGGAAGCCCCTCCATCTTTGGATGATGAGGAAACAAGCCAGTCATACCCAACAGCCCCACCCAAACCGCCTTGTGTTTCCCCATCCGCCCCTGCTCCCCTTCCGGCTTCTACCCCTCCACCACAATGTCCTTGACAGGAAATCTGCCCTCCCACTTGACCTATTCAGCTCCTCCCTCCACCCAACCCCTCATACATCCAATCTCAACCCTCCTGAACCTGATAGAAGATACACTGAACCTGATAGAAGAGAAGTAGGGAAAAGCCTTGAACTCACCAGGCCCAGAAGACACTTTCCTGAGCAGAACACTGAGCACAGACACTGAGATCAAAAATTAATAATGGAACTTCATGAAAACTGAAAAGCTTCTGGAAGGCAAAGGACACCATCAATAGGACAAAAAGCAGACTACAGAATGGGAAAAGATCTTCACCATCCCCAATCTGACAGAAATAATTTTCAATATATATAGAGAACTCAAGAAACTAGACATCAGAGAACCAAATAATTCAATTAAAAAATGGGTACAGATCTAAACAGAGAATTCTTAACACAGGAATCTCAAATAGCCGAGAAACACTTAAAAAAAAAAAAAAAAAGTTCAACATCCTTAGCCACCAGGGAAATCCAAATCAAAACAACTCTGAGATTCCATCTTACACCTATCAGAATGGCCAAGATTAAAAACACAAATGACTGGTTGGAGAGATGACTCAGAAGTTAGGAGCATTGGCTGCTCACAACCATCTGTAGTAAGATCTGGTGCCCTCTTCCGGCATGCAAGCATACATGCAGGCAGAACACTGTATTCATAATAAATAAATCTTAAAAAGAAAAAACCACAAATGACAGCTTATGCAGGAGAGGATGTGGAGCAAGGGAAACATTCCTCCACTGCTGGTGGGAATGAAAGCTTGTACAGCCACTTTGGAAATCAATGTGTTGGATTTTCAGAAAATTGGGATTCAATCTACCTCAAGACCCAGCTATACCACTATTGGACATATACCCAAAGGATGCTCCATCTTACCACAAAGACACTTGTTCAACTATGTTCATTGTGACTATATTCATAATAGCCAGAACCTGGAAACAACCTAGATGTCTCTCAAAGAATGGGTAAAGAAAATGTGGTATATTTACACAATGGAGTATTACTCAGCAGTAAAAAACAATGACATCAAAGAAACTTACAGGCAAATGGATGGAACTATAAAAAAAAAAATCATCCTGAGGTAATCCAGACCCAGAAAGACAAACGTGGTATGTACTCACAAGGGGACATTAAAGGACAACCATGCTACAATCCACAGACCCAGAGAGGCTAAGTAACAAGGAGGACTCAAGGGAGGAAACATGGATCTCCCTGGGAAGGGGAAATAGATTTTGTGGGTGGACTGGGGGTGAGTGGGGATGAGAACAGGAGGGGTCAGGGAATGGGAGGGATGGAGAGAGAATAGTGGGAGACAGCTAGAACTGGGGTTCACTGGGGTTTGGGGGTATGGGTAGGGGTTTTTGTCCCACCAGCCAGCTCCCAAATAACCACACAGAGACTTATTAATTATAAATGTTCGCCAATAGCTTAGGCTTGTTACTAACTAGCTCTTACAACTTAAATAACCCATATTTCTTATCTATGCTCTGCCATGTGGTGGTAACTTCTTTCTCACAGCATATTCATTTTGCTTCTCTCCACATCCTTTTTGTACACTGTGAAAACACGTTACTCTCACTGTTAATAAAGAGCTGACTGGCCAATAGCTAGGCAGGAAAAGATGAGGCTAGAGAGTCAAACTGAAAGGACACAGGGAAGGTGTGGGAGTCCACAGAAGTTTCCTAGTGAAATCTGAGCTTGCTTTACTCAGCAAAAAGACTGACCCTGTCTCGAAAAACCAAAAAAAAAAAAGAGGACGACTGTACCACAGGTCCAGGTACCAGGTTATTTGGAAGGGTCTACATTTGACTGTATGTAGCAAGAGGCAAGTCTTTTACATCATCCCTTGGCATTGTTATAAATAGCCCTTTTGAATAAGGTTCTGGGCTGGTGAGATATTGATCCAGGCCCTCCCAAAGCTAGCCTGCATTTCTGTCTTCTGCCTCTTCTCGGCTAGGCCTATCTACAAGTTCCTTATTCCTCTCTCCTCCTCATAGGAACCCTGGAAAAGGCAGGAGCTGGCCTCCCATAGTAAGGACAGAGTCATCAGGAGACTTTGAGAAAAGACTTTTATGCATCAATCAGGTCTAGTACAGGAAAATGCTAGAAAGAATAAAAAAGAAAATCCTTCTGAAAGAATACTTAACACTACTTGAAAGTCATGGATCACCCCACTGATGAGCCCAATAGTTATCATCTTGTTTGTTTTCTTATTTTGTTTCTGACTTTTCAGATTCACCAACTTCCTAACCAAAACTCTACCAACTTTCACTGGCCAGAGGGTTGCAGAATTCTCATGGTAGAAATGGGTAACAACCACTGTCTGACACAGATATACAACCTCTATGGGTCACCTCCACCCCTCTACTCCCAAATCATAGATCTTTGCCCCCAACTGGCAAGAAAGTCCTTCCAGAAATAACCTTATCCCCAACCCCTATGAAGACCCACCTATAAAATTCCCTGCCCTGGCCAGGCGGTGGTGGCGCACGCCTTTAATCCCAGCACTCGGGAGGCAGAGGCAGGCGGATCTCTGTGAGTTCGAAGCCAGCCTGGGCTACCAAGTGAGTTCCAGGAAAGGCGCAAAGCTACACAGACAAACCCTGTCTCGAAAAACCAAAAAAAAAAAAAAAAAAAAAAAAAAAAAATCCCTGCCCTGAACCTTCTCTAGCCCAGTTCATATCCCTTCAGAGTTGCGATATGTTGGGCTAAACTTAGTTTGACTTGCAGACGTTCTACTCCCCCAACCCTGGTCAAGGAACCTTCTGCTGGCTGGGAGCCTACTGGACCACCACCCCCCTCCCAACCTACTCCCCGAGCCCTGCTGCCCGTTTTGATAAAACCATAACCGGCCCAGAGTCAACACTGCAAATCCCCTACTGAGCGCACTACCACCACTACAAGGCAAGGCTGAGGCCCTTGCTGTTCCAATAAGCAGTCTCAGCCTGTTGGGATGGAGTCTGTCTTTTCCCTGCCTTACCTCTCTTGGACAAGAGGCAGACATGTACCAACCCCACCACCAGCACCCCATATAGGATATGTATTACTCCACAAGAAAATACTCTGAAGGTGAAAAGTGTTCTTGGCCTCACTCTGCACACCACCTCACAGTCCCGACTGCGAAGGCAGCCATGTGTATTTGGGCAACTGGGAACCTGTAAACTTACTCCTAGATTGTAAATATCAGCATATAAGCTACCTGGAAATATGAAATTAAAGAAATCCATCAAGGAGCTAGAAATAGTAGAGATTATTCACCCAGACCACAGCCCTTTCTACAGCTCCATACCACCTGGGAAACCACACACACAATTCCCAGAGAATGACAAATTATAGCATTAACTATGGGAGTTCCCAATCCACGCCACTGTGCCCTACACTGCTCTGATTGAACAATTGATAGAAGTCAGTCTCTTCCTGTTGTGTGAAACTGTACTGATACGTTTTTCAGTATTGCCTTGGCTCCAGAACCTCAAGACTGATTTGCATTCACTTGGAACAGTCAGATGTGGCGGACCTTCAGAGAACTCCCTAGAGTAACTTAATAGCCCTACTGCTTGTTATGGCATAGTGGCCCAGGACCTTGTTTTATTAGCCTGCCAACTCTCTGAAGAGAGGTTTCACTACAAAAATGACATAACGCTAACCTGTTTTACAGAATTAGAAAAAAGCATCTAAACAGGCAGGTGCTAGAATGAGGCTAGATCAACCAACACAAAGTACAAAGGCAAGGCACAGCTTTAAAGTCTTGGGAGTATTATGGTCCAATAAGACTGATATGACACCTGACAATGTAATTGAAAAACTCCTACAGCAGTGATCACTCACGCTGGGGTGGGCATTAGTGATTTGGGGAGGAAAGGAAGAGATGAAGTCCTGAGTGGGTGTTGTTGACATGGGCACAGCACATCAAGGACCCCAATGCTTCAGACCTATGACAAAGCCTTCCTTGGTGGGGCTCAGAGGAATGGCGAAGCTTTGCTTGGTCCAAGTACCAGTGTTCATTCACCACAGATTGACCACTGTACGTAAAAACTATTAGCCTGAGCTTCCTTCTCCAGGATGTTTACAGTCTGAGACTGCTCCCCTAGGAATCCAACACTAAGATTAGCTGGGCCTGCTTCCTTCAGATGTATACAATGAACCCACCTCAATTCAGATGCATAAAATAAAGTTTTCTAGTTGCTGCTAGTTTTGGCCTGTTCCCATCAGATGCTAGGTTTTCTGTATGTATGTCTGGGATTATCATTTCTTCATTTCCTGTGTGTCCCCATCCCCCACAACCTTAGGTCAATTTCAGTCATTTCTGCTCTTCATCCGCATTCCTGTAAGTCACCTCAATAAAGCTCATTGGGTCAAAGTCAGACTTTACTGGTACCTTTACTTCCGCCTTCTGTTAGTTCCCTATCTGGGGAGAAGAGACGTTTGTTCCCGTCTTCCCAGGTAGTGTCACACACCATAACTGGTACCCTAATGTGGATGTACAGACCAAAGAGGCGTTGTAGAGGAGTAATTCTGTTGTCCTGGCCATGGACATCAGTATGAAATCAGGAGCCTGAACAGCCTGAGTGTAGAATTATCTGGGGGGGAGAGGTGGATTACAGAAATAAAGAAATGACAGATTATATCACACAGTTACAATGACAAAGACAGCCTGGTTCTGGGACAACCAATCAAACACAATTAAGACCTGGAAACAGACCAACAAAGTTATAGCCACTTAACTTATAACAAAAGTGCCTAAAACACACAATTCAAAAAGCTTATTTGCCAGGCAGTGCTGGCGCACTCCTTCAATCCCAGCACTCAGGAGGCAGAGCCAGGCTGATCTCTGTGAGTTCAAGGATAGCCTGGTCTACAGAGTGAGATCCAAGACAGGCACCAAAACTACACAGAGAAATTCTGTCTCAAAAAAACAAAACAAACAAAAAAAGGCTTATTCAACAAATGGTGCTACCATACCTTTCATCCTATACAAAAACCAACCAGGGCTAGGCAAGGTGGTACATGCCTTTATTCCCAGCACTTAGAAGACAAAGGCAGGCGTGTGCCTGTGAGATGAAGGCCAACCAGGTCTATTACCAATTCAAGATAAGCCTACATAGTGAAAGACCCTGTCTCCAAAAATAATGTTTGAGAAATCAACTCAAAGTAGACCAAAGACCTTAATTTAAAACCTGAAGTTGCTCCAGGAAAACACGGGGAATGCGCTTTAAGATGTTAGTGTATATAAGAACTGTCTGAACATAACTCCAACAGCACAGAAAGCAGCTCGGAGAAAACTGCAGGGGCTACATGAAATTCAAGTTTCTTTGCAGCAAAAAACACAGAATGCGAGAAAAATCTTTACCACCTATACTCAGACAGAAGGCTAATATCTAAGATTTACAAAGAACGGAAAAAACTTAAATACCAAAAGAAGCAAAATTTCCAATCAACAAATAGGCTAATGAAATGAACAGGTAGTTCACCAAGGCAGAAACACATCGACGGCAAGTATTTAAAAAAACAAAAAACATTCAGGAGGGCAGTGGTGGTGCACACCTTTAATCCAGTACTCAGGAGGCAGAGCCAGGTTGATCTCTGAGTTCGAGCCCAGCCTGTTCTACAGAGTGAGTTCCAGGACAGCCCAGGGCTACACAGAGAAACGCTGTCTCAAAAAAAAAAAAAAAAAAAAAAAAAAAAAAAAAAAAATTACAAAGACAAAGAAAAAAGGCAAAAAAAAAAAAAAAAAAAGGAAAGAAACTGTGTGACTATCTCTAGCCATCAGGAAAATGTAAATTGAAACTACCTCAGTCAAAATGGCTATCAGGAAATCTGACAAATGCTGGACAGGGTGTGAGGAAAGAGAAATCCTATTCACTGCTGATGAGAGTGCAAATGAGTTTAGCCGTTATGGAAATCATGGAGAGGTTTCAAAAAATTAAAACTAGATCTACCACATGACCCAGCTACACCATTCCTGTACCCAAAGGGCTCCATTTACTAGCAGAAAGACAAGTGCACATCCATGTTTCCTGCTGCTATATTCATAGGATCAAAGACATGCAGCCAGTCTAGATCTAACAAGAAACAAAACAAAAATGTGATACACACACACACACCAGAGTATCATTTAGTTGTGAAGAAAAATGAAATTTGCAAGAAAAATGAGTCTATCTAAAAAGTATATTAAGTGACTCAAAATTAGACAAAAACTCCTATGTTTCCTCATATAGAGATCCCAGCCTATAATGTGTAACAAAAGCAAACAGGTATCAAGTCTTAAAATCTAGGAAGGAAATCAAGAGAGTAGTAACTTGATAAGGACAGACAGATGGGACAAAAGGATAAACAGGACACAGAAAAGGAAAGGAGTCTGAGCGGTAGGCCACATGAGGAGATGGGGGACCAAGGGTGGGGAAGATGGAGGGCATATTTATTCAAATATGTCGATAATGGCGTTCACTTTTTAAAAAGCTGAACGGAGCAGCCTTGTGGTTTTATAGACAGACACAGAAACTAGTAACTGACATGGTACGGTCACTGAGAAAATCCTGCAGCAGCCTGTGGCAATGGATAGATTCTGGGGTACTGGTGTACCTTCACACCTCACCCTTTCAGTTGCTCAGCCCTGCATAACTTGACGGGGAAGCATGAAATCAGAACACAAGGGAGCTTGAGGTTTTAGATAGGGTCTTAATGTGCAACCCAGGCCAAGGCCAGCCTTAAATTCTCAATTCTCCTGCCTCAGCCTGAGTGCTAGGACTATAAGAATGTGCCACCAAATGCTTTAAATAGTTTTGTAAAATACCGAGTTTATTCATTTTTTGACCATTTCATACATGTAAACAATCCATCTTGATCATCTGTACTCCAACACCCCTTCCATCTCCCCCAACATGACCCTCTTCCCTCAGAAGTTTTGAGTAAACTAAGATTCTTGTGGGACAGCTTAAGCAACTGTGTGTCTACTGTCCTGAGGCCTACCCCACCTGAAGAGACAGTTTCAATGGGTTTCATATCCCTGTCATAGAGAGGAGTATAAGCTAATATCCACAACACTGGAGCAACTACTTGACAAAGAGGGAAACCCTGGAGCAGATGGAATACAGCAGAGTCTGTCCGCTTCACTGCCGGTAAAACCAGCTATCTGAAAAAGATTGTTGGAAAGCTTTGTTCCAAGTCTCTAATAAGGTGCCACAAAATCACACCACAGAAATGGCACAAATACTTAAATGGCAGTTGATGTTTCAATAAACGCACATGTGCATAAATGGTGCTTCCAGCTACCATAAAGTTGTTAAATAAAAACACCAATGTGAGGGTGGTCTACCTTCCCAGGAGTTGTTAGCCAGAAAGACAGACCCCAGAGGTCCCCACACTATACTGACTATTGTCACTATCCCCCACTGAAGACGCCACATGCTCAGACTTCAGGAGACTAGAACACCAACCTGGGCTTAAACCAGGATACACTACCCCATCCTCTGTCGTTAGCCGCCAGTGTCAGGGGCACTATTCAGGCCACAAGGGGGAGCCTATTCCTACAGCCTGGCTTTGCTAGGGATCCCAAGTGCTCCATTATCTGCTTGTTACACAGGTAACAGCAAATTCAGTGTTGGTGCAATCAGCACAGGTAGAGTCAACATTCTCCCAGCTGTCTGTCCAGCCCACTCCATGTTAGAACTCTCCATCAGGTCAGAAACCCCGGGGATCAAATAAATCACACATTCAAACAATGGCAAGACTATCACCACTGCTTTGCTAAACACAGATGTACCCCATCAACTACTGTGGTGGTTTAAACGAGAATAGTCCTTACACATTTGAATGTTAGGTCCTAGTTGGTGGAACTGTTTAGGAAGGATTGGGAGGTGTGGTCTTGTTGGGAAAAGGGGTGTCACTAGGGGTGGGCTTTGAGGTTTCAAAAGCCCATCCAGGCCCAGTCTCACTCTCTGCCTCCTGTTTGTAGAGCAGATGTAAGCTGCTGCTACAGAGCTCTGCCTGCTTACCTGTATGCCTGCCCAGAGGCCTGCCCACACTCCCCGCCATGATGATCAGACTCACCCTCTGACACTATAAGGAAGCACGCAACTAAATTCTCTATTTTACAAGTTGTTGTGGTCATGGTGTCTCTTCACAAAAATAGGAAAGTAAACTAAGACAATTATCCTCTGAACTATTTATGTGTATTGGAGTCATACTGCAGCTGCCTCTTCTTGCACTGGGCGGCAACCACTGTAGCCCATGATGATGATACTCTGACTACTGTACTCATGGTGAACTCTCTCTCTAGTCAGGTAGGTATGCCATGAAACATTTTGCTCCCTCCATCAGTCGAAGTGAAGAAATTTCACAGATCTCCCCACTATCAACAGAGCCCCTCCCATATGAATAAAAGCCCAATATGACAATCCTGTTCTAAACGTGAGCTTCTGGTAGAATGGGAACCCATAACCTGGCCTAACGTGCTACCTTCTGGGCATCATGAAATTGGACCTAATCCCGACATGGGCATTTATGATTATGACCCATTGTGCCTAGAAAGACAGAATGAGAGACACACTACTATTAGTAGGTACATGGATAGAGCTGTGCAAGGGTATTACAGGTAAAGCAAACCACATTTACAGGGCTTTCTACTCCTGTACGAGGGGATACATCTAGAGCCACTCCTCCAAGTCCCTCTCTGAGCTGTCAGCCAACTCCTATCTATAACCTAGCTGTTATCCCAAAGCAGCCACTAACCACCCATCGAGTGTTCGTTATGCAAACCTAAGAACACCCGAGAACCTTCCCCGACCATCTCACCTTCATTCACGATGTAGGCTGTCCCTCAGGATGTTCCCATTTGCCACCTTTCCTCTTTGAGCTATGACCTAACTGAGTATGCTCAGGAGGGAATTCATCAGTCTCCAACATGCCTTCCCTTTATGATTACATATAGGCTTCCCAAATAAAGTGCCCACTGTTTCTTTGTTGGGGAGCATGTCCAGTGTGAGAACAATATATAACCTTTGTTCTCCTGTACATGGTAATAAAAATGCTTTACCCTTTTATGCCTCAGCTGTGGTCTTGCAGCTTGGCACTCACCAAGATGTGAAGTCACTGTCTTTGTCACAGGAATACCCACTTTCTGTATTTAGTCATTAGGCAGGAGCCCTAGTATCAGCCATCTAAGCAAAGCCCTGGCTAAGTTTATTTTCAAGTTCCAAACCACACCTACACAGATGCTTCTTAAACCAAGAAACCTGGATATTGGAAAAACAGGCTACAGACTGGCTCTGGGTGTATGCACAGCTGTGCTAGGGATCTGTGTGTGGACACTGAATACCAGAAAACCCAGTTAAGATGGGACACTTGCACAGATGTGCAAGATGTTTTTGACCACTGGCTTAGGTCACTACCATGGGGGTATGTGCCCTTCCGACTGCCTGTATCACTTAAGGAGTATGCATCCATGGCTGTAGTCTTTCCTCGTTTTGGCACAGCAGCCCAATGGCTCAGTTCTCAGGGGGGAAGATGAGCATAATACCTCTTTCTAAGGCTCAGGACTATGGAAGAAGGTGCAGACAGAGCTGGAAGGTGGGAAACTGGGTCCAGGCCTCATAACCTGTCTTTAGAGACCCTGGCTCAGAGGAGGCAAGGATGTAAGCATCAACCCATGGAATGTCAAACCACCAGGAAGTGAGAGAGCTGTTACCATGTCCTCCAGGTAATGGGCACGCTCCTATGCTCAAGTAGCCTCCTGGAGGGATGGTTCATTCTCCCACCTCTGGCATTTGCTAGCTCTGACAAAACACAATCAAGACTGGTGAGTCAGAACAGCTGCCCACGTCACCCACCACTCTGTAAGCTAACTAACTGGAGAACTGGAGTCATTCTTTCGGCTGTCGGTACCATCACAATTTGAAGACAATGTTTACATGAATTCATATACATATAGCAGCACACAGTGATACAGCACACAGAGATTTGTAAACACTAAACCTCTTTACAGCAAGAGCTCAGTATGCCTTTACAGGATCTGAATGCTGTCCATTTACAAATCTTTAAAAGGCAATTTTGGTTTCCTTTAATAAAATCTAGCCACCATCACACCTTAAATGGCAGGGGCCATTATCCTGGGCTGGTCTCTAATACCCAGTTCCTATATAACAAACTGCAACCTGCTTTGGTAAAGAAACAAACCAAAACCAAAACCTTCAATTTGGAAGCGGGAATGTTCTAACTAGTAGCCGGATTTTAGTGTAGATGGGCTTCACTGAGTCACAGGCCACACTGTTCAGACCATGTCAACTTAGGCAAATGCCTCATGTAACCAACCAATCAAAAGTTATTTCTTCCCTATTTCCCTTCTCAGTACCCAAGGGCACTGCCCCTCTGTAGTCAAGATCGAAACACTTCCTATTTAGAACACACCTGGACTTGCAAATTTTTCTTTGTTGACACTGAAAGAGCATCACAGGGACTCTGGACCCATCACCCCAGAAACCACCTTCCCCCAGTCGCAGGTAGGTGAGGAACCTGCCTCTTTTCACTGGCCTATCTCACTGCTTCTTTTTTTTACTTGCCGGACTGTCTAAAACTTCAATCTTGCCTCTGCTACCTTCTGCATTCAGAAGCTTTATGGTGTCTATGGTGACTTCGGAGGGGACGCAGTCTTCATCTGCGGACTCTGAGCTGTCCTCAGGGCCGTCCTGTGAGCTCTCTTCTGAGCTGTCCTCTTCTTTTGAATCTGACCGGTTCATCTCAAGTAAGGCCACATCCTGTAAGAAGTGTCAGGTTGAGAAATCTACTTCAGAGCAGTTCTGTAACATATTCTAGTGAAGCAACAGCTAGTGCCAGGCGGTGGGTGGCGCACACCTTAATCCCAGCACTCGGGAGGCAGAGGCAGGTGGATCTCTGTGAGTTCGAGGGCCAGCCTGGTCTACAGAGCGAGATCCAGGCCAGGCACCAAAACTGCACGGAGAAACCCTGTCTCAAGAAACCAAAAAAGATAAAGCAGTACAGCTGGCTCCAGGGGAGGGCTCGGCGGGTCGAGGTGCTTGTCCAGAGGACCCCAGTTCAGTTCCCAGCACCCATGACCAACTCCAGCTTCAGGAAACCTAACGTTCTTCTGGTTCTGCTGGCCCCCATGGGCACCCACCTAGGTGCCAAACGCATTGATGTGCACACAAAAAATAGTAATTCTTAAATAAAAGCAGCAGAGGAAGCTATCAATATCCATTATAAATTCTGGAGCACAGATTGGGCTGTGTGCTTAATATAAATGGCACGTCCATGTTCTCAGGTGCCAGAATACATCGTAAGAGAAGTTTGAAAGATTGATTTTACTTATGTCTTTAAAAACGCTTTTCCTGCCGGGCGGTGGTGGCGCACGCCTTAATCCCAGCACTTGGGAGGCAGAGCCAGGTGGATCTTTGTGAGTTCGAGACCAGCCTGGTCTACAAATCGAGATCCAGGACAGGCACCAAAACACCAGAGAAACCCTGTCTCAAAAAAAAACAAAAAAAAAGGAAAAAAAAAAAAAAGATGTGAGTGCCACCATTTAAAAAAAAAAAAAAACGCTTTTCCTGGGCAGGAGAGATGACTCAGCAGTTAAGTTTACTGGCTGCTCTTTCAGAGGACCTGGGTTCAATTCCTAGCAACCACATAGTGGCTCACATACATGTAACTCCAGAGGATATGACACCCTCACACAGACATACATGCAGGTGAAACACCAATGCACATGGAATTAAAAAACAAAAGGGGGTTTCTCTTGCCTAGTACACAGCCAACAGCACTCTCTCAAAAATGGGACTACAGCAGTGGTTCCCAACCTTCCCAATGCTGTGACCCCTCTAACAGTTCTTCACGCTGTAGTGACCCCCAGCCAGGAAACTATTTTCACTGCTACTTCATAAATGTAATTTTGCTGTTACAATCATAATGTAATATCTGTGTTTTCCAATAGGCTGGTCGAGACCCACAGGTTGAGAACCACTGGCCTGGAATCAGGCACTACACTGGACACTTCAGACTTAAGTGACACATCTACAATCCCAACCTGTAACCCCAGCAGTGGGATAGGCAGGACTGACAATGAGGCCAACCTGGGCCACAGGTAAGGGCTGCCCCCCAACCCACTCCCTCAAAAACACTCCCACAACTCTTGCCTTAATGGATTTACATTTCTGAGCAAGGGCCAGCAAATTATACCCAGCAGGCTAAATCCTGCCTGCTACCTAATTGTGTTCATCTCTTCAACTAAGAACGGTTTCTATACTTTCAAAGTGACAAAAGAGGGGAAAAAAGTATTGAAAAATGAAATGAAAAATGAAATTGTAGCATGCCACAAGCTTCTGCCACCACAGGCTCCCTCAGGCACAAGTTCCCACCATGAAAAAAAAAATGGTCCCCTTGAACTCTAAGCCAAATATATAGCCCTTCCCTTAAAAAAGGGTTAGTGGCCGTCACTGTTACCAAGCCCTGCTTCTTTGTCAACGTCAACAGCTGTGCTCAGCACTGAACAGCACGTAAGACAGGGTAACGTGATTCCACCATCTTGCCCGTGTGAAGGTCTTCACAAACTTTAAAATAACATTTTATTTTAGAACAAAATTTCAAAGTATCACTCTTTCCCGTTTTGGTGACAAGCACACTAACTCCATCCCATGAAACAGAAATAGGGCACAGTTACCATCTGTATGATGTTTCCGGATGTCCATCAATATTCTCAATATTGAAGCCATCAGCTGGACCAGCCGCCATTTCCTCTCGTAGCTTTTCATTTGCCTGGGCCAACTGTGGGAGGAAGGCCTGAATCCTGGTCTAACACTGTGGAGAGCAAACACAGCATGCAGACGTGTTAGTAAATCCCAGACTCCACAACTCCTGGTCGAACACTTCAGAGCAGAGCAACAATAAATCCATCCACTCTTTTTTTAATAATTTATTTTTATTTTATTTGCACTGGTGTTTTGCCTCCAGATATGTCTATGTGAGGGTGTCAGATCTTGGGAGTTATAAACAGCTGTGAGCTGCCATGTGGGTGCTGGGAATTGAACCCAGGTCCTCTGGAAGAACAGTCAGTGCTCTTAACCACTGAGCCATCTCTCCAGCCCAATCCATCAACTCTTAACATCCGTTTGCTTCTCAGCTGCCTTGGGTCGGAGGGTGGGTGGGGGTAGGGGAGATCGCTGGGGATTGAACCAGGGCCTTACTTTTGCTAGGCCAAGGGCTCTGCCAATCAGTTATACTCTCAGTCTCTATTTGAAACTCCCAAAGCAACAAGATCACACAATTCAGCAATTATTACTCAAATGTTTTGTGTTTCTCTTCCATCCTGAAAAGTATAAAATTCTACAAGGCTGACATTCAACAAGGTGACTGGAAAAAAAAAAGCAGAATGACCTAATGGATCTTTACAGTAAGGGCTGTCGAGGTTAATTAAGAGGTCCCATTTCTACTTTTTACGATTTCAGTTACCTGGAAGGTGTGTCACCTGCCCAACGTCTACCCACCTTCACCTGCAAGTGTCAACACCAGCCATCTTCTTTTTGGAAACAGGCTTGCTATGTAGCCTAGGCTAATTCACAACTGGCTTCCAACTTCCCATCATCCTGCACAGACCGTGCCCTGCCCTTCCTTTTGAGCTTGGGTCATTACTGTCTTCTCTCATCCTGAACAAGCCTATGTATTCTGTAGTCTTGTCCACCAGAATCTGCCCTGTGGCATAAGCTAACAGGGTGTTCCAGCCAAGCCAGGAGAGTAGTCAACTTGGGAGCGAAAGAGAAAAAAAACCAAGTAAGTGATGAATGTGGGTCTGGAACTTCTCATAAAGCAGCCAACTCTCCACAGCTGTGGAATAGCCATCTTTAGATCAATCCAACACCAAGAAAGCAGAGCTGAGAGACAGGCCACAGGTGAGGACAGCAGGCATCTGGATCCAGATGAACTTGCAGTTTCTGACTGGGTTCTGTCATCCCAAAAATGAGCCAAGTTTTCCTGATTTATCTCTTTAGGCAATCTGAGCTTTCACACAATTTGCAATTCAGAATTCTATTTAATGCATCCAATTTCACCACCATCCTGGGTTAGTTTAGTCAACTCCACACCAGCTAGTCATCTGAGAGGAGGGACCCTCAACTGAGAAAACGCCTCTGCCAAGACCCGGCTGCAGGACATTTTCTCAGTGAGTGATCAGTGGGGGAGGGCCCAGCCTATTGTGGATGGTGCCATCCTGGGTTTCTATAAGAAAGCAGGATGAGCAAGCCATTAAACAACACCCCCTCCATTGGCCTCTGCATCAGCTCCCGCCTCCAGGTTCCTGCCCTGACTTCCTTCAGCAATGAACAGTAAGTGTAAGCCAAATAAACCTTTCCCTCCCCAAGTTGCTGTGGTCATGGTGGTGTTCTACCACAGCAACAGAAACCCTAACTAGGACAGAAACTGGTACCACAATAGTGGGGTATTGCTGTGACAAACCTGGACCATGCGTTTTTAGGATTGTGGAAAAACTTTGGAACTCTGGGCTGTTTTAAAACGATTAAGTATTCAAAGTTTGGTGACCTGTTTCTGTGGGAGTCTGGAAGATAAGAATGCTGAGAGAACAATGCAGATGATGGAGGACTGGCTTGAAAAGTTTCAGAGGTCAATTTAAAAGTCCTTTAATGACTCTGTCTCTGTCCCCCAACACCATAGGAGTTACAGGTTCATGTGGCCACACAGCATTGTAAGTGGGTTCTAAGGGTTTGAATTCCGTTCCCCGTGTTTTCTTAACAAGCACTCTTACCCTGAGCAGTCTCCTAGAGTAAATAACTGCCAGGTGTGGTGGCACACACCAGTGTAGGCAGAGACAGGAGTATCTGTGTGTTAGAGACTAGCATGATCTAACAGAATGTCCCGAGACCAGCCAGGGATAAACATGGGGAAGACTATCCAGGAGCAGAGAAAAAAGGAGTAACTAAAAGCTAGACGTGGCAGCAGTAACTGTAATCCTAGAATTGGGAGAGGTGGGAAAATCTGGAGTCAGGATCACTCCTGACTGAAGTTTGAGACCAACCTAGACTATGTGAGACCCTGCCTCTAAAACAAACAGATAAATACATAAATAGCTAGGCCTTTCAGTGAAAGCACATACATCACAGCTACTTGGTAGAAGGCAAGATCTCAACTTTATGGCCTGCCTGGGCTACAGAGGGAGTTTGGGGCCAGCCTAAGCAACTTAAGAGAGAGACCCTGTCTCAAAACAGAAAAATTCTCCTCCTGGACAGTGGCCAGCACACGCCTTTAATCCCAACACTTGGGGAGGCAGAGGCAGGGCAGATCTCTGTGAGTTTGAGACCAGCCTGGTCTACAGAAAGTTCCAGATCAGCCAAAGCTACACAGAGAAACTTAGTCCTGAAAAACAAAAGAAATACAGAAAGGGCTGAGAATACAGCTCAGCACGAGAGGTGCGTGCACAGCCTGCCGAAAGTTCTAAGTTCAAGTTGTAACACCACCACCAAAAACCAAGGCGGAGACAGAAAGATCTTAACTGACTTCTGAAAATAAAGGGGACGGGCCCATTTACACAGACACTGATGACTTTATGAAAGCTATTTCGACAGTCTCAATGAGGAGCACGTTTATCAGCGTGCAATTCAGCAATATTATCGTGTGATTAATGAAGGGGGGCTGGCTCTGTTAGTTTTGTATTAACAAGATTTACCATGTAAAGCTGTAGGGGTACAACTTGATGCTTGCAATCCCACAACTCAAGAGGCTGAGGCAGCAGGGGTTACAATGAGTTCAAGGCCAGCCTGAGCTACATAGGGAGTTCTAGTGAACTGAAGCCTTTAGAAGACATGAACTTAACGTGTGTTCACCCTAGACAGAGCTCTAACGACAGACTAAAGCAAAGACGCCCCCAAAGAGCAACATAGTGAGCCAGTGAGTTTATTGGGCTTACTCAGAGCAACAAGGAGTGACAACCTCATAAAAGCTGCCTCCCTGCAGCTCCCTGCAGGAGTCACAGGCAGCTAGGCTTCACTAACTATTACTGTGGATGTAATCCTTAGGGAAGGGGTCTTGGGATTCCTGCAAATTTAGTTCCAGAAGCTTGTTTACTGTCTATATCCTTTTTTTTTCTTTTGTTTTTTTCAAGACAGGGTTTCTTTGAGTAGCCCTGGTTGGCCTGGAACTCTATCTGTAGTCCAGGCTGCCCTCAAACTCAAGAGATCTGCCTGTCTCTACCTCCCAAGTGCTGAGGTTAAAAGGCGTGCACCACCACTGCCAGCTTCCTTTGTTATCTTAAAAGTCTCTTTACACTATTTAAGGAAATGTTTTAATTTAAGAGGGAATGCTTCAATTCTGAGGCCACTTCTATGCTATACAGACTGTCACAACAACAGTTAACCAATAGTGGTGTTCTCCATAACCATACTTAATATTCCAAAATGTGAACAATAAGTCCTTTTTTCAAACAAGTGAAGTCTTGATAACTGCCCAAGCTGATATCCAACATGTTGCAGTTCTCCTGCCTCAGCCTTCCAACTGCAGATGTGTGACATCTCACTAAGCCAGAAACATTTTCAGTTAAAAAAAAAAAAAAAAAAAAAAAAAAGTACTCTGAAAAAAGTACAGGCAGGGGGTCAAGATGAAAAATTCTATTCCTTAGACAATGACTTACACCAATATTAGACTTGCTGTATTTGACTCTACAGTTTGATATGAGCCATGAAGACAGACTATTCCATCAAATAAGACTAATTAGCCAAAATTGGGGGAGCGCCCCCCTAGAGGGGGAAAGGCAGTTACTTACAAGGGCTCCTCTGCATCCTAACTGAAGAGAAGTCTTCTTGGAATGAGGCTTAGAGCTGATGAGCAATTGGTCCCAGATACCTGAAAATACACAATTTACATCATAAATACACTGCAACTCAGTGCTGGGATGACCCTCAGCCCTGCAGAACAGTGAGAGAGGGACATCAGCAACAGCTCCTGCGACTGTCTTCAGTCAGGACCACATAGTAAAATGTCTCAGCAGCTGCTCTTGCAAACACCAGGGTTTGATTCCCAGCACCTACATGGTGGCCTCATATTGGTCTGTAACTCCAGTTCCAAAGGATCAGACACCGTGGGACTTCTTCGGGCACCAGGCATTAAATAAATAAAAA
The DNA here is from genome assembly GCF_007827085.1 of Peromyscus californicus insignis. Taxonomy (NCBI): domain Eukaryota; kingdom Metazoa; phylum Chordata; class Mammalia; order Rodentia; family Cricetidae; genus Peromyscus; species Peromyscus californicus. Next base: position 2,812 of record NW_026294593.1, on the reverse strand, counting down.
GTTTAAATAAATAATGAAGTTAACAGAACGTGGACCTGCAATGATAGTCTTCACAGAGTTTATTTAATTAAAGTCAGAAACGGCAGGAGGTGATGGCACGTGCCTTTAATAGGCAAAAGCGACTTCCTGAGTTCAAGGACAGCCGTGGTTTACAAAGTAAGTTCCAGGACAGCCAGGACTACATGGAAAAAATCCTGTCTCCAAAACAAAAATAAATCAGAAACTGGGCCAACAAGAGGGCTCTCAATGGACACAGGGGCTTGCCTCCCAAACCTGAAGACCTTAGTTCCACTCACTACCCACATGAAAGGAGAGAACAGCCTCCCCTCTACAAACCTGTGATGACAAAATAGAACCAAAAAGTTTACAAGCTATGCAGAACTGGGCAAACTGAACCACACTGAGCATGTTTCTTCTTTTACAGAACATAACTTGTCTGCGAGAAAGCGTCACTCTAACAAAAACACCCTTGGAGAATGTTGTGCTTGCTCGCACCTGTCCAGCTTACCCACTCCAAACAAACCAATCTGTCCAGCCCATGAGAGCTTGGGGACAGGACCCTGACCCACTCAAGCCTTTGCCCACTCTTCTTTTCACACACAGAAAATCTCTTCACTTTCTAAATCAAAAAGCCTGTCACTCCCAATGTAGAGACGACCCAAGAGCCTCCGAACTCTCCTGAAAGCCTAGTGGTTTGACTAGTGTCAAGTTCGGAGGAAAGCCAGAGCTTGGGGGGTCAATATCCAGCTTTGCTGCTTTCCTGCCAGTGTCCACAGTTATCGGTGTAACACCATGCCGGCTTCATCATAAAACGGGGGTCAACAGGATACCTCCGCAGGCGTCGGGGATACGGTGAGGCTTGAGTTTGTTAATTTCTGACACTGCCACTACACAAGCTTTGGCAATCGGGTACTGTAACTCCTTCAGACACACTGGATTCTTAAATCATATCCATGATACTTAGTAAGCAGGCACAAGAACTTTTATGCATTCTATTCAAATTCTATGGGCAGTTTCACCTGTTTGAATCAAAATGTGGAAACAGAGGCCTAGAGAAAGCAACTTTCATAAAAGCCCCACTGAGTAAGGATTTCAACCTACAAATTTTGTTTTCGAGACCTGGGTGTCACTGTATTTATAACTCTGTCTGTCCTGGCCTCGAACTCAAGAGATCCGCCTGCCTCTTTCTCCCACGCTTTTCTCTCTGTACCACACTATCTGAAATGCTGAGTGGATTTCCTGCACACAAGTCTCCCTCCCCCAAGGTGACACTAAGGTAGTGAGTGCCTAAGGCAAAAATTATTAAAAATGGTATTCATCTGTTACTTACCATCCTGGACGGGCCAGTCCCGGTCCTCCCTGTAGAGTTTCCCTAAGAACTGCCTGGCCACAGGCAGGTATAGTCGTATCCTCGACCCCCCTGTCCAAGCTTAGCTGGATTCCCCACCACCACCAATGTGCTCCACACCGCAGCTTCTCCAGTCCCCCTGAAGCATCCCAGGCTCCTCAGCATGCCCCTCCGCCCCGCCCCCCCAGCTATGCAATCCAAGCTCTGCAGCATCCCAGGTACCCCAGCCAAGTTCCAGGGAACCCACAGCCTCCCAAGCTCTGGTAGCCCCCGGTCCCCTGCAGCATCGCCGGTCCCCCCGCAGTGTCTGGGCCCTGCTAGTTTGTGGTCTCCCAGCAGCGTCCTGGGCTCTGCTAGACCCCGGTCTCCCCGCACCGTCCTGGGCTCTGCTAGTCCCTGGTCCCCCCCCACCGCAGCATCCCGGGCTCTGCTAGTCCCTGGTCCCCCCTCAGCATCCCGGGCTCTGTTAGTCCCTGGTCCCCCCGCAGCGTCGCCGTTCCCCCCGCAAGCGTCCTGGGGCTCTTGCTAGTCCCTGGTTCCCCAGCAGCGTCCTGGGCCCTGCTAGTCCCCGGTTTCCCCGCAGCGTCCTGGGTTCTGCTAGTCCCTGGTCCCCCCAGCAGCGTCCTGAGCCTGCTAGTCCCCCAGTCTCCCAGCAGCGTCCCAGGTTCTGCTAGCCCCCCCGGGTTCCCCCCGCAGGGTCCTTGGCTCTGGTAGCCCCCCGGTTTCCCGCAGCGTCACCAGGTCCGCCCCCCCCCCCCCCCCCCAGCGTCCTGAGCTCTGCTAGTCCCGGTCCCCACCAGCAGCGTCCTGGGCCCTGCTAGTCCCTGGTCCTCCCTCAACATCCTGGGCTCTGCTAGCTCCCAGTCCCCCCCGCAGCGTCGCCGGTCCCCCCCGCAGCATCCCGGGCTCTGCTAGGTCCCCGGTCCCCCCGCAGCGTCGCTAGTCCCCCCGCAGCGTCCTGGGCTCTGCTAGCCCCCGGTTTCCCGCAGCGTCACTGGTCCGCAACCGCCCCCCCCTGCCAGCGTCCTGAGCTCTGCTAGTCCCCGGTCCCCCGCAGCGCTAGTCCCCCAGCAGCGTCCTGGGCCCTGCTAGTCCCCGGTTTTCCCCGCAGCGTCCTGGGCTCTGCTAGTCCCTGGTCCCCCCCAGCAGCGTCCTGAGCCCTGTTAGTCCCCAGTCTCCCAGCAGCGTCCCAGGCTCTGCTAGCCCCCGGTTCCCCCCGCAGCGTCCTTGGCTCTGCTAGTCCCAGGTACCCCTGCAGCATCCCAGGCTCCTCAGCATGCCGCCCCGCACCGCCCCCCCACCGAAGCGACCGAAACTCTACAAGCATCCATGTACACCAGCAAGGTTCCGAGGGCCCCGCAGCGTCCCAGGCTCTGCTAGCCCCCGGTCCCCCCCGCAGCGTCCTGGGGCTCTGCTAGTCCCGGTCCCCCAGCAGCGTCCTGGGCTCTGCTAGTCCCTGGTCCC